>NW_027621629.1:25000-82500 GCF_964198595.1 Lampetra fluviatilis | reverse complement strand
CTCATACACTCACTCTTACACTCACTCACTCACTCATACACTCACTCACTCATACACTCACTCACTCACTCATACACTCACTCACTCATACACTCACTCACTCACTCATAGACTCACTCACTCATGCACTCACTCACTCATACACTCACTCACTCATACACTCACTCATACACTCACTCACTCATACACTCACTCACTCATACACTCACTCTTACACTCACTCACTCACTCATACACTCACTCACTCATACACTCACTCACTCACTCATACACTCACTCACTCATACACTCACTCTTACACTCACTCACTCATACACTCACTCATACACTCACTCACTCATACACTCACTCACTCATACACTCACTCACTCATACACTCATACACTCACTCACTCATACACTCACTCACTCATACACTCACTCACTCACTCATACACTCACTCACTCATACACTCACTCACTCACTCACCACTCACTCACCACTCACTCACCACTCATACACTCACTCACTCATACACTCACTCACTCATACACTCACTCATACACTCACTCATTCATACACTCACTCACTCATACACTCACTCACTCATACACTCACTCACTCATACACTCACTCACTCACTCATACACTCACTCACTCATACACTCACTCACTCATACACTCACTCACTCACTCATACACTCACTCACTCATACACTCACTCACTCATACACTCACTCACTCATACACTCACTCACTCATACACTCACTCACTCATACACTCACTCATACACTCACTCACTCACTCATACACTCACTCATACACTCACTCATACACTCACTCACTTATACACTCACTCACTCATACACTCACTCACACACTCATACACCCACTCACTCATACACTCACTCACTCATACTCACTCATACACTCACTCACTCACTCATACACTCACTCATACACTCACTCACTCATACACTCACTCACTTATACACTCACTCACTCATACACTCACTCACTCATACACTCACTCTTACACTCACTCATACACTCACTCACTCATACACTCACTCACTCATACACTCACTCATACACTCACTCATACACTCACTCATTCATACACTCACTCACTCATACACTCACTCACTCATACACTCACTCACACACACACACTCATACACTCATACACTCACTCACTCATACACTCACTCATACACTCACTCATACACCCACTCACTCACTCATACACTCACTCACTCACACACTCACTCACTCATACACTCACTCATACACTCACTCATACACTCACTCATACACTCACTCACTCATACACTCACTCATACACTCACTCATTCATACACTCACTCACACACACTCACTCACTCATACACTCACTCACACACACACTCATTCTTACACTCACACCCCACAGTGTGTCACTGTGTCTTTGGAGATTCAGCATCAGGTGATTCAGGGCCATAGGGTGCAAGGGTACGAGAGCGATGGAGAGAGAGATCGATCGAGATAGAGACAGATCGAGAGAGCGATCAAGATAGCGATAGAGAGAAAGATACACTTTTAAAACCAATTGTATTGCTACCAACAGCAGCAGCTTTGGGAGTAGAGGAGACACGGGGAGAGGAGGGAGACACGGGGAGGGGAGGAGAGAGACACGGGGAGGGGAGGAGGGAGACACGGGGAGGAGGGAGACACGAGGAGGGGAGGAGGGAGACACGGGGAGGGGAGGAGAGAGACACGGGGAGGGGAGGGAGACACGGGGAGGGAGACACGGGGAGGGGAGGAGAGAGACACGGGGAGGGGAGGAGAGAGACACGGGGAGGGGAGGAGGGAGACACGGGGAGGAGGGAGACACGAAAAGGGGAGGAGGGAGACACGGGGAGGGGAGGAGAGAGACACGGGGAGGGGAGGGAGACACGGGGAGGGAGACACGGGGAGGGGAGGAGAGAGACACGGGGAGGGGAGGAGAGAGACACGGGGAGGGGAGGAGAGAGACACGGGGAGGGGAGGAGAGAGACACGAGGAGGGGAGGGAGACACAGGGAGGGGAGGGAGACACGGGGAGGGGAGGGAGACACGGGGAGGGGAGGGAGACACGGGGAGGGGAGGAGGGAGACACGGGGAGGAGGGAGACACGAGGAGGGGAGGAGGGAGACACGGGGAGGGGAGGAGAGAGACACGGGGAGGGGAGGGAGACACGGGGAGGGAGACACGGGGAGGGGAGGAGAGAGACACGGGGAGGGGAGGAGAGAGACACGGGGAGGAGGGAGACACGAGGAGGGGAGGAGGGAGACACGGGGAGGGGAGGAGAGAGACACGGGGAGGGGAGGGAGACACGGGGAGGGAGACACGGGGAGGGGAGGAGAGAGACACGGGGAGGGGAGGAGAGAGACACGGGGAGGGGAGGAGAGAGACACGGGGAGGGGAGGAGAGAGACACGAGGAGGGGAGGGAGACACAGGGAGGGGAGGGAGACACGGGGA
The DNA here is from genome assembly GCF_964198595.1 of Lampetra fluviatilis. NCBI lineage: Eukaryota > Metazoa > Chordata > Hyperoartia > Petromyzontiformes > Petromyzontidae > Lampetra > Lampetra fluviatilis. The sequence continues at coordinate 80,020 of NW_027621629.1, read as the reverse complement.
GGGGAGGAGAGAGACACGGGGAGGGGAGGGAGACACGGGGAGGGGAGGAGGGAGACACGGGGAGGGGAGGGAGACACGGGGAGGGGAGGGAGACACAGGGAGGGGAGGGAGACACGGGGAGGGGAGGGAGACACAGGGAGGGGAGGGAGACACGGGGAGGGGAGGGAGACACGGGGAGGGGAGGGAGACACGGGGAGGGGAGGGAGACACGGGGAGGGGAGGGAGACACGGGGAGGGGAGAGAGACACGGGGAGAGGAGGGAGACACGGGGAGGGGAGGGAGACACGGGGAGGGGAGGGAGACACGGGGAGGGGAGGAGACACGGGGAGGGGAGGAGAGAGACACGGGGAGGGGAGGAGAGAGACACGGGGAGGGGAGGAGAGAGACACGGGGAGGGGAGGGAGACACGGGGAGGGGAGGGAGACACGGGGAGGGGAGGGAGACACGGGGAGGGGAGGGAGACACGGGGAGGGGAGGAGGGAGACACGGGGAGGGGAGGGAGACACGGGGAGGGGAGAGAGACACGGGGAGGGGAGGGAGACACGGGGAGGGGAGGGAGACACGGGGAGGGGAGGAGAGAGACACGGGGAGGGGAGGGAGACACAGGGAGGGGAGGGAGACACGGGGAGGGGAGGGAGACACGGGGAGGGGAGGAGAGAGACACGGGGAGGGGAGGGAGACACAGGGAGGGGAGGGAGACACGGGGAGGGGAGGGAGACACGGGGAGGGGAGGAGAGAGACACGGGGAGGGGAGGGAGACACAGGGAGGGGAGGGAGACACGGGGAGGGGAGGGAGACACGGGGAGGGGAGGAGAGAGACACGGGGAGGGGAGGGAGACACGGGGAGGGGAGGAGGGAGACACGGGGAGGGGAGGGAGACACGGGGAGGGGAGGAGAGAGACACGGGGAGGGGAGGGAGACACGGGGAGGGGAGGAGGGAGACACGGGGAGGGGAGGAGAGAGACACGGGGAGGGGAGGGAGACACGGGGAGGGGAGGGAGACACGGGGAGGGGAGGAGAGAGACACGGGGAGGGGAGAGAGACACGGGAGGGAAGGGAGACACGGGGAGGGGAGGGAGACACGGGGAGGGGAGGGAGACACGGGGAGGGGAGGAGAGAGACACGGGGAGGGGAGGGAGACACAGGGAGGGGAGGGAGACACGGGGAGGGGAGGGAGACACGGGGAGGGGAGGGAGACACAGGGAGGGGAGGGAGACACGGGGAGGGGAGAGAGACACAGGGAGGGGAGGGAGACACGGGGAGGGGAGGGAGACACGGGGAGGGGAGGAGAGAGACACGGGGAGGGGAGGGAGACACGGGGAGGGGAGGGAGACACGGGGAGGGGAGGAGGGAGACACGGGGAGGGGAGGGAGACACGGGGAGGGGAGAGAGACACGGGGAGGGGAGGGAGACACGGGGAGGGGAGAGAGACACGGGGAGGGGAGGAGAGAGACACGGGGAGGGGGAGAGAGACACGGGGAGGGGAGGGAGACACAGGGAGGGGAGGGAGACACGGGGAGGGGAGAGAGACACGGGGAGGGGAGGAGAGAGACACGGGGAGAGGAGGGAGACACGGGGAGGGGAGGGAGACACGGGGAGGGGAGGGAGACACGGGGAGGGGAGGAGAGAGACACGGGGAGGAGAGGGGAGAGACACGGGGAGGGGAGGAGAGAGACACGGGGAGGGGAGGGGAGAGACACGGGGAGGGGAGGAGAGAGACACGGGGAGGGGAGGGGAGAGACACGGGGAGGGGAGGGAGACACGGGGAGGGGAGGAGAGAGACACGGGGAGGGGAGGAGACACGGGGAGGGGAGGAGAGAGACACGGGGAGGGGAGGAGAGAGACACGGGGAGGGGAGGAGAGAGGCACGGGGAGGGGAGGAGGGAGACACGGGGAGGGGAGGAGAGAGACACGGGGAGGGGAGGGGAGAGACACGGGGAGGGGAGGAGAGAGACACGGGGAGGGGAGGGGAGAGACACGGGGAGGGGAGGGAGACACGGGGAGGGGAGGAGAGAGACACGGGGAGGGGAGGAGACACGGGGAGGGGAGGAGAGAGACACGGGGAGGGGAGGAGAGAGACACGGGGAGGGGAGGAGAGAGACACGGGGAGGGGAGGGAGACACGGGGAGGGGAGGAGAGAGACACGGGGAGGGGAGGAGAGAGACACGGGGAGGGGAGGAGAGAGACACGGGGAGGGGAGGGAGACACGGGGAGGGGAGGAGAGAGGCACGGGGAGGGGAGGAGGGAGACACGGGGAGGGGAGGAGAGAGACACGGGGAGGGGAGGAGAGAGACACGGGGAGGGGAGGAGAGAGACACGGGGAGGGGAGGAGGGAGACACGGGGAGGGGAGGAGAGAGACACGGGGAGGGGAGGAGAGAGACACGGGGAGGGGAGGAGAGAGACACGGGGAGGGGAGGAGAGAGACACGGGGAGGGGAGGAGGGAGACACGGGGAGGGGAGGAGAGAGACACGGGGAGGGGAGGAGAGAGACACGGGGAGGGGAGGAGAGAGACACGGGGAGGGGAGGGAGACACGGGGAGGGGAGGGAGACACGGGGAGGGGGGAGGGAGACACGGGGAGGGGAGGAGAGAGACATGGGGAGGGGAGGAGGGAGACACGGGGAGGGGAGGAGAGAGACACGGGGAGGAGAGAGACACGGGGAGGGGAGGGAGACACGGAGAGGGGAGGAGAGAGACACGGGGAGGGGAGGAGAGAGACACGGGGAGGGGAGGAGAGAGACACGGGGAGGGGAGGAGAGAGACACGGGGAGGGGAGGAGAGAGACACGGGGAGGGGAGGAGAGAGACACGGGGAGGGGAGGAGAGAGACACGGGGAGGAGAGGAGAGAGACACGGGGAGGGGAGGAGGGAGACACGGGGAGGGGAGGAGAGAGACACGGGGAGGGGAGGAGAGAGACACGGGGAGGGGAGGAGGGAGACACGGGGAGGGGAGGAGAGAGACACGGGGAGGGGAGGAGAGAGACACGGTGAGGGGAGGAGAGAGACACGGTGAGGGGAGGAGAGAGACACGGGGAGGGGAGGAGGGAGACACGGGGAGGGGAGGAGGGAGACACGGGGAGGGGAGGAGAGAGACACGGGGAGGGGAGGGGAGAGACACGGGGAGGGGAGGAGAGAGACACGGGGAGGGGAGGAGAGAGACACGGGGAGGGGAGGGAGACACGGGGAGGGGAGGAGAGAGACACGGGGAGGGGAGGAGGGAGACACGGGGAGGGGAGGAGGGAGACACGGGGAGGGGAGGAGGGAGACACGGGGAGGGGAGGAGGGAGACACGGGGAGGGGAGGAGAGAGACACGGGGAGGGGAAGAGAGAGACACGGGGAGGGGAGGAGAGAGACACGGGGAGGGGAGAGACACGGGGAGGGGGGAGGATAGGGAAACCTTAGCCCTATCCATAATCCTATCCCTTGAGGACAGCTGCTTGCATTGTGGCCGAAACGTCGTGAGAATTCATTTATTATGTTTTATTATTATTTTATTAAGTTTTATTTTTCTTATTTTATAACGTTGTATTTTTATTATATTATCTTGTTTTATTTTTATTATTTTATTACCTTTTATTTTTATTATTTTATTACGTTTCATTTTTATTATTGTATTGTGTTTTATTTTTATTATTTTATTATGTTTTATTTTTATTATTTTATTACGTTTCATTTTTATTATTGTATTGTATTTTATTTTTATTATTGTATTGTGTTTTATTTGTATTATTTTATTACCTTTTATTTTTATTATTTTATTACGTTTCATTTTTATTATTGTATTGTGTTTTATTTTTATTATTTTATTATGTTTCATTTTTATTATTTTATTACGTTTCATTTTTATTATTGTATTGTGTTTTATTTTTATTATTTTATTATGTTTTATTTTTATTCATTATGCTTTATTTTTATTATTTTATTACGTTTCATTTTTATTATTGTATTGTATTTTATTTTTAGTATTTTATTATGTTTTATTTGTATTTATTATGCTTTATTTTTATTATTTTATTACGTTTCATTTTTATTATTTTATTATGTTTCATTTTTATTATTGTATTATGTTTTCTTTTTTATTTATTATGTTGTATTTTTTTTATTTTATTACTTCCCTTCCACCTGACGACTTTACCGAAAGAATGAAGAAGAAAGCTCCAGGCTGATAAACCAAAATGACCTGGGGCATGGTGGTGGTGGTGGTGTTGGTGGTGGTGGTGTTGGTGGTGGTGGCGAGTGCCGTTCAGATGAACGAAACCTAGATTTGAAGCTTTCGTGACTGCAATGAATCATCTTCTTAGGTTTTTTCGGTAAAGTCACGTAGAAAGCAAAATAAAATAAAAACAAAAATCACGACGTTTCGGAGGCAACACAAGTCTCCGCCATCAGGTGGGACCGTCACAGCCAGATTAGCTGCATCAAGTGAGGCAATGATTCAAGAAGTAATCCCTTAAAAGCGAGTTGAGGGGGGGAGGGAGAGGGAGGGGGGAGCTCATCAGACTATGGTAGCCAATGAAAGGAACGTATCGGGAGGGAGGGGGGGCGAGGCCAAAAGGGTGGGCGATGGACGTGGAAGCGCTTGTACCCAAGCGGCCAATTACTGCACACGCCAACACAATGGAGCGATTGTGCGCAAGCGGCCAGCCACTGCACCCGCCAACACAATGGGCAGAGAGGAGGAGGGGGAGGTCTAATACACATGATAGACAAAAGAACGAAAATGATGATGGGTACAAACTTAGGGGGAGCTCATCAGACTATGGTAGCCAATGAATGGAACGTATCGGGAGGGACGGGGGGCGAGGCCAAAAGGGTGGGCGATGGACGTGGAAGCGCTTGTGCGCATCCATCGCCCACCCTTTTGGCCTCGCCCCCCCGTCCCTCCCGATACGTTCCTTTCATTGGCTACCATAGTCTGATGAGCTCCCCCCTCCCTCTCCCTCCCCCCTCAACTCGCTTTTAAGGGATTACATCTTGAATCATTGCCTCACTTGATGCAGCTAATCTGGCTGTGACGGTCCCACCTGATGGCGGAGACTTGTGTTGCCTCCGAAACGTCGTGATTTTTGTTTTTTATTTTATTTTACTTCCTACGTGACTTTACCGAAAAAACCTAAGAAGATGAACGAAACCCACCAGAAAAGCATAAAATAGGCCTCACCACGTGAAGTAGCAATTCTCGCAGTAAAGGGGAGAAGGTTGTTTGACACAATAAGATTTAATAAATGAAGAAAACCGAGAGATTGACCACCAAAGGTGATTTCACTCTCTCTCAGGCGAGGGTCAGGATGGAGGGAAAAAACCCAGGCCCCTGTGCACAGAAATCGAAAAGCAGAATGTCCTACAGGACACACCCTCTTCACAGCATGCACACAGCAGAGGTCGCAACCGGGTACCCGATACCCGTACCCTACCCGATACCCGGCTACCCGTACCCGGCCGGGTACGGGTAGACGTTTGCCACCCTGGTGCGGCCGGGTACGGGTAGGGAATCAAAACCCGTTTGCGACCTCTGGTTGGTGGGTGAGTAAGTGGGTGCGTGGGTGGGTGAGTGGGTGAGTGAGTGAGTTCGTGAGTGGGTGAGTGAGCGGGTGGGTGAGTGAGTTCGTGGGTGGGTGAGTGAGTGGGTGAGTGAGTGAGTGAGTTCGTGGGTGGGTGAGTGAGTGAGCGGGTGAGTGAGTGAGTTCGTGAGTGGGTGAGTGAGTGAGCGGGTGAGTGAGTGAGTTCGTGAGTGGGTGAGTGAGTTCGTGAGTGGGTGAGTGAGTGGGTGAGTGAGTGAGTGAGTGAGTTCGTGGGTGGGTGAGTGAGTGAGCGGGTGAGTGAGTGAGTTCGTGAGTGGGTGAGTGAGTGAGCGGGTGAGTGAGTGAGTTCGTGAGTGGGTGAGTGAGTGAGTGGGTGGGTGAGTGGGTGAGTGGGTGAGTGAGTGAGTAGCTGAATTGGTGGGTGGGTGAGTGAGTGAGTTCGTGAGTGGGTGAGTGAGTGAGCGGGTGAGTGAATGAGTGGGTGAGTGAATGAATGGGTGAGTGAGTGAGTGGGTGAGTGGGTGAGTAGCTGAATTGGTGGGTGGGTGAGTGAGTGAGTTCCTGAGTGGGTGAGTGAGTGAGCGGGTGAGTGAGTGAGCGGGTGAGTGGGTGAGTGAGTGAGTGGGTGAGTGGGTGAGTGAGTGAGTAGCGGAATTGGTGGGTGGGTGAGTGAGTGGGAGAGTTTGCGAACCTGGTGCGGCCGGGTACGGGTAGCCGGGTAGGCCGTGAGTCACTGGGTGAGTCACCGTGTGTCACTCATTTCCCAACGTCTTGTCTCTTCTCTCAATTCAAGTTCCTAGAATCAACCCACCCGCGCCTGCAACGTGGCTTCATCCCAGAGGTCGCAATCGGGTACCCGATACCCGTACCCTACCCGATACCCGGCTTCCCGTACCCGGCCGGGTACGGGAAGCCGTTTGCGACCCTGGTGCGGCCGGGTACGGGTACGGGTAAGGAATCAAAACGCGTTTGCGACCTCTGGCATGCACACACAGAGAGATAGATAGAGAGACAGAGAGTGTGTGTGTCTACCAGTGTGTGTGTGTACCAGTGTGTGTGTGCCAGTGTGTGTGTGTACCAGTGTGTGTGTACCTGTGTGTGTGTGTGTGTCTACCTGTGTGTGTCTACCAGTGTGTGTGTGTACCAGTGTGTGTGTACCAGTGTGTGTGTGTACCAGTGTGTGTGTGTACCAGTGTGTGTGTGTGTACCAGTGTGTGTGTCTACCAGTGTGTGTGTGTCTACCAGTGTGTGTGTGTTCCAGTGTGTGTGTGTACCAGTGTGTGTGTGTGTGTACCAGTGTGTGTGTGTGTGTACCAGTGTGTGTGTCTACCTGTGTGTGTGTCTACCTGTGTGTGTACCAGTGTGTGTGTACCAGTGTGTGTGTGTGTCTACCTGTGTGTGTGTGTACCAGTGTGTGTGTGCGTCTACCAGTGTGTGTGTGTGTGTGTCTACCAGTGTGTGTGTACCTGTCTGTGTGTGTGTACCAGTGTGTGTGTCTACCTGTGTGTGTGTCTACCTGTGTGTGTACCAGTGTGTGTGTGTGTCTACCTGTGTGTGTGTGTACCAGTGTGTGTGTGTGTGTGCGTCTACCAGTGTGTGTGTGTGTGTCTACCAGTGTGTGTGTACCTGTCTGTGTGTGTGTACCAGTGTGTGTGTGTACCAGTGTGTGTGTGTGTCTACCTGTGTGTGTGTGTACCAGTGTGTGTGTGTGTGTGCGTCTACCAGTGTGTGTGTGTGTGTCTACCAGTGTGTGTGTACCTGTCTGTGTGTGTGTACCAGTGTGTGTGTGTGTCTACCTGTGTGTGTGTCTACCTGTGTGTGTACCAGTGTGTGTGTGTGTCTACCTGTGTGTGTACCAGTGTGTGTGTGTACCAGTGTGTGTGTGTACCTGTGTGTGTGTACCAGTGTGTGTGTGTGTCTACCTGTGTGTGTGTACCAGTGTGTGTGTGTCTACCTGTGTGTGTGTGTGTACCAGTGTGTGTGTCTACCTGTGTGTGTGTACCAGTGTGTGTGTGTTCCAGTGTGTGTGTGTACCAGTGTGTGTGTGTGTGTACCAGTGTGTGTGTGTGTGTACCAGTGTGTGTGTCTACCTGTGTGTGTGTGTACCAGTGTGTGTGTCTACCTGTGCGTGTGTCTACTTGTGTGTGTGTGTACCAGTGTGTGTGTACCAGTGTGTGTGTGTACCAGTGTGTGTGTGTGTCTACCTTTGTGTGTGTGTGTACCAGTGTGTGTGTGTGTGTACTAGTGTGTTTGTGTGTCTACCTTTGTGTGTGTCCGTGTGTAGCTTACAGGCGTTCCGGTGAATGTCTCCATTCGCCTGCAGCTGAACATGATGGTCAAGGGAGTCGAAGGAATATCGTGAGTTGTGAACACACAGACACACAGACACACACACATACACACACAGACACACACACACAGACACACACACAGACACACACATACAGACACAGACATACACACAGACACAGACACACACACACAGACACACACACACAGACATAGACACACACAGACACACACAGACACAGACACACACACACAGACAGACACAGACACACAGACACAAACACAGACACACACACAGATACACACAGACACACACCCACAGACACACACCCACAGACACACACACAGACAAAAGACAAAGATCCCCCGTATAGCCTTAGCAGACTGTAGGGGCAAGTGCTGTTAGCGAGCACCTATGAAGGCCGGCACGGCACACGAGGGGGTGGGTGGCCAGCACCACGCCCGGCCGCCTTTGTCTCCCCAGTGGCGATGTTTACACACCGCACCAGGTACCCATTTGAGGCTGAGTCGACAACAACAACAACCGCCATTCGCCACTAAGTGGCGGTGACGTCACCACGACGCTTGTGCCAGGCCATGTGCACCTTGAGGCTACCACGTGAAGTGTCGAACGCCCGCTGGCAGGAGGTCACGGGGCAGACCCAGCAGGTGCCACGGGTCGACTGACCGAGATGACCGAGATGACTGGCTGATGCACCACCTGTGCCCCCTACTGTGCCAACTTGCTGTGCTTTAGCCACCCGGCGCTCCGCTCGTTGTTGTGAGCGTCGCTCCTCCGCCCTCCGTTGTTGTTGGAGGGCGACTGCCTCCAACTGCCCAGTAGCGTCCTTCACGAGCCTCCTCCACTGAGGCCGATCTTGACACCGCTGGTACCAGTCATCGGCAAGTCCACGCAGCTCCACGTCCTCCTGTACCACGTCACTCCATCTCTTCTCTAGCCCGTGCCGCGCCCATTTAGCCCCCTCGATCCGGCCGAACAAAAGCTGTTTAGGCATGCGGTGGCTGGGCATGCGGGCTACATGACCCAGCCAACGCAGCCTTGCCTGCTGGAGGAGCTCACCGATGGGACTTTGACCAGATCTTTTGAGGATTTGTGAGCTCCTCACACAATCCAGCCTGGTTAAACCCAGGATGGATCTTAGGCAGGCCAGCCTAAATGTTTCTAACCGGCGAAGATGTTCTATTAGGGGGGTCCACGTTTCGCAAGCGTAGAGAAGGGAGGGAATGACCGTGGCTGAGAAGACCTGAAGCTTCGTGCGGAGCGACAGACCAGGTAGCTTCCACACAGCGTTACGCAACCGATGAAAAGATATTGCCGCTCGACTGATTCGGAGTGAGACCTCTGCTGTTAAACTGGAGCCGGTCATAAGCACACTGCCCAGTCCGTCCACACACACACAAGCACACACATACACGCAAACACACACAAAGACACACGTACACACACAGAGACACGCACACAGTTATGCAGGCACACACCGCACCACACTTTCGCACGCCACTTTCTCACGGGGGAAACGACAGAAATGATGTCGCGGTCCCTAAACGACACCCCTCGTACGGTGCTGCTCGTTTTGCCGGCAGAACCTCGGGGAATATCAAGCCGGTGATCCTGCCGATACTGTGGTTCGAAGAGGTGAGTGACACTCGGCCATTGCCAACCTCGCATCCACCCAGTGACACGGTCATCGTGAACCCCACCCAGTGGCACGGCCATCGTGAACCCCACCCACCCACCCACACGGCCGTCGTGAACCCCACCCACCCACACGGCCATCGTGAACCCCACCCAGTGACACGGCCATCGTGAACCCCACCCACCCACACGGCCATCGTGAACCCCACCCAGTGACATGGCCATCGTGAACCCCACCCACCCACACGGCCATCGTGAACCCCACCCAGTGACATGGCCATCGTGAACCCCACCCAGTGACACGACCATCGTGAACCCCACCCACCCACACGGCCATCGTGAACCCCACCCACCCACACGGCCACCGTGAACCCCACCCAGTGACACGGCCATCGTGAACCCCACCCAGTGACACGGCCATCGTGAACCCCACCCACCCACACGGCCATCGTGAACCCCACCCACCCACACGGCCATCGTGAACCCCACCCAGTGACACGGCCATCGTGAACCCCACCCACCCACACGGCCATCGTGAACCCCACCCACCCACACGGCCATCGTGAACCCCACCCACCCACCAACCCACCCACCCACACGGCCATCGTGAACCCCACCCACCCACACGTCCACCGTGAACCCCACCCACCCACCAACCCACCCACCCACACGGCCATCGTGAACCCCACCCACCCACCAACCCACCCACCCACACGGCCATCGTGAACCCCACCCACCCACCAACCCACCCACCCACACGGCCATCGTGAACCCCACCCACCCACCCACCAACCCACCCACACGGCCATCGTGAACTCCGCGTGTATGTGTGTCCGTCGTGTCCCCCCCCCCCACCCCCTGTGTGTGTCCAGAGTGGCCACATGGACGGCGAGCTGAGGGACACCTTCTGGACCAACGTGGTCCTCCTGCCGCTCATCATGGACGTGGTTCGCTACGGCCTCCTGGGCCTGGGTCTCGCCTTGGCGCTGGGGGGGGCCGTGGCTCTGGCGGTGACGAGGTCACGACGAAGGGTTCGTCACCGCAGCGACAGGAGGGGAGGTTTGGGTGGAGGGGTCGAGCGCTGTGTAGTAAATTTCGATGTAAAGCTTTCGTGACCGCAGCGATTCATCTTCTTGGTTCTTTCGGTGAAGTCGTCACGTAGAAGGGAAGTGATGAAATAATGAAAATGAAACATATTAGAATAATAAAAATAAAACATTGAAATAATAAAAAAAATAAAACATACTAACATAATAATAAAAAAACATAATAAAATAATAAAAATAAAACATAATAAAAAAATAAACCATAATAAAATAATAAAAATCAAACATAATAAAAAAAATAAACCATAATAAAATAACAAAAATAAAACACAATACAATACAATTCTCACGACGTTTCGGCCACAACGCAAGCAGCCGTCCTCAGGTGAAGAACAGGTCTGTCGAGAAGACAGCGTCATTCACATCATCATCATCATCAACATCATCATCATTAACATCATCAACATCATCAACATCATCATCAACATCATCAACATCATCATCAACATCATCATCATCAACATCATCATCATCATCAACATCATCATCATTAACATCATCAACATCATCAACATCATCATCATCAACATCATCATCTACATCATCATCATCATCAACATCATCAACATCATCATCATCATCATCAACATCATCAACATCATCAACATCATCATCATCAACATCATCATCATTAACATCATCAACATCATCAACATCATCATCATCAACATCATCATCTACATCATCAACATCATCATCTTTTTTTTTTCGATTTTAAGCTTTCGTGACTGCAGGGATTCATCTTCTTGGTTCTTTCGGTGAAGTCGTCACGTAGAAGGGAAGTAATAATAGAATAATGAAAATAAAACATATTAAAATAATCAAAATAAAACATGATAAAATATTACAAAAATAAAACATAACAAAATAATAAAAATACAACATAATAAAAAATGAAAATAGCTACATTTGAAAATATCGTTCAGACGCTGTCTTCTCGACAGACCTGTTCTCCACCTGAGGACGGCTGCTTGCGTTGTGGCCGAAACGTCGTGAGAATTATTTTATTTTGTTTTATTTTTATAATTTTTTATGCTTTATTTTTATTATTTTATTATGCTTTATTTTTATTATTTTATTATGTTTTATTTTTATTATTTTATTGTTTTATTTTTATTATTTTATTATGCTTTATTTTTATTATTTTATTATGCTTTATTTTTATTATTTTATTATGCTTTATTTTTATTATTTTGTTATGTTTTATTTTTATTATTTTATTATGTTTTATTTTTATTATTTTATTATTTCCACTCTACGTGACTTTACCGAAAGAACCAAGAAGACGCTGTAGAGTAATCGCACGCGTGGGGCCCAGCAGGGCCAGGGGGAGGGGCCGAGTGGGGGGGGAGGGGCTTAGCAGGGCCAGGGGGAGGGGCCGAGTGGGGGGGGAGGGGCTCAGCAGGGCCAGGGGGAGGGGCCGAGTGGGGGGGGAGGGGCTTAGCAGGGCCAGGGGGAGGGGCCAAGTGGGGGGGGGGAGGGGCTTAGCAGGGCCAGGGGGAGGAGCCAAGTGGGGGGGGAGGGGCTCAGCAGGGCCAGGGGGAGGGGCCGAGTGGGGGGGGAGGGGCCCAGCAGGGCCAGGGGGAGGGGCCGAGTGGGTGGGGGAGGGGCTTAGCAGGGCCAGGGGGAGGGGCCGAGTGGGGGGGGAGGGGCTCAGTAGGGCCAGGGGGAGGGGCCGAGTGGGGGGGGAGGGGCTCAGCAGGGCCAGGGGGAGGGGCCGAGTGGGACTAGGGGGAGGGGCTTAGCAGGGCCAGGGGGAGGAGCCGAGTGAGGTTAGTGGGAGGGGCCCAGCAGGGCCAGGGGGAGGAGCCGAGTGGGACTAGGGGGAGGGGCTTAGCAGGGCCAGGGGGAGGAGCCAAGTGGGGGGGGAGGGGCTTAGCAGGGCCAGGGGGAGGAGCCGAGTGGGACTAGGGGGAGGGGCCCAGCAGGGCCAGGGGGAGGGGCCGAGTGGGGGGGGGGAGCCCAGCAGGGCCAGGGGGAGGAGCCAAGTGGGGGGGGAGGGGCTTAGCAGGGCCAGGGGGAGGGGCCGAGTGGGGGGGAGGGGCCCAGCAGGGCCAGGGGGAGGGGCCGAGTGGGTGGGGGAGGGGCCCAGCAGGGCCAGGGGGAGGAGCCGAGTGGGACTAGGGGGAGGGGCTTAGCAGGGCCAGGGGGAAGAGCCGAGTGGGGGGGGAGGGGCCCAGCAGGGCCAGGGGGAGGAGCCAAGTGGGGGGGGGGCTCAGTAGGGCCAGGACTGGTTGTTCAGATAGACGCTGTTGTCACACTGAGTGATGGTTGCCGTGGTGACAGCGGTAGAGGTGGTCATGGTGGTGGTCGTGGTGGTGGTAGCGGCGATAGTGGTGGTAGTGATGGTGGTTGTGGTGGCGGTAGTAGTGGTGTCGGTAGTGATGGTGGTCGTGGTAGTGGTGGTGGTAGTAGCGGTGGTGGTGGTCACGGTGGTGACAGTGGTGGTGGTGGTGGTGGTGGTGATAGTGATGGTAGTGATGGTGGTGGTGGTGATGGTGGTGACGGTGGTGACGGTGGTGGTGGTGACGCTGGTGGTGGTGGTCGTGATGACGGTGGTGGTGGTGGTGGTGTTGGTGGTGGCCACGGTGGTGACGCTGGTGGTGATGGTGGTGTTGATGGTGGTGACGGTGGCCATGGTGGTGACGGTGGTGGTGATGGTGGTGGTGACGCTGGTGGTGGTGGTCATGGTGATGGTGGTGGTGCTGGTGGTGATGGTGGTCGTGGTGGTGGTGGTGACGCTGGTGGTGATGTCCTTCGCCCCACAGACCGACGACAACGACGACGAAAACGAGAAGGGGGAGAAGGGGGAGGCAGTGAAGACGACGCCGACGACAAAGAAGACGAAAGGACGCCTCAACAACAACACCAAGGAATACCGGGAGGTGAGCGGCGGGACCGCTCCACCGCCTGAGAAGATCACCAAGCTGTGAATGGCCCTGGGAGGGGGGGAGGGGGGAGTGGGGAGGGGAGGGGAGGGGGGTTATGGGGGAATCTCCTGAGGCCTTTCGGGACTTCCAGGACTCTGCTAGGGAGTCTTCGCCAATCATCAGGAATCTCGAACGGCCTTCACGGACCTCCAGGGACCACCATTAAGGACTTCGTGGAATCTTCCAGAACGTCGAGAGGCATGCAGGAACCTCTGGGAGTCTGCTGGAGGTATTAATGAATCTTTAGGAATCTCGAACGGCCTTCAGGGACCTCTAGGGACCACCATGAAAGACTTTACGGATCTTCCAGAATGTCGAGAGGCATGCAGGGACCTCTGGGAGTCTACTGGGGGTATTGACGAATCATGAGGAATCTCGAACGGCCTTCAGGGACCTCTAGGGACTACCATGAAAGACTTTGCGAATCACCAGGAATCTCGAACGGCCTTCACGGATCTCTAGGGACCACCATGAAAGACTTTACGAATCTTCCAGAATGTTGAGAGGCATGCAGGGACCTCTGGGAGTCTACTGGGGGTATTGACGAAACATGAGGAATCTCGAACGGCCTTCAGGGACTTCTAGGGACCACCATGAAAGACTTTGCAAATCTTCAGGAATCTGGCCAGGCCTTCAGGGACTTCCAGGAATCTGCTGGGGGTGTTCATGAATCTCCAGGAATCTTGCGCAGTCTTCGGATACATCTAGGGACCACCGTAAAGGACTTCGCGAATCTTACGGAATCTCGAGTGGCATGCAGGGACCTCTGGGAATCTGCTGGTGGTGTTCACGAATCTTCCGGAATCTCGCAAAGCTTGGAGGGCCCTCCCAGAAGCTGCTGGGGGTGTTCGCGAATCTTCAGAAATCTCGCAAGGCTTGGAGGGACCTCTGGGAAGCTGCTGGGGGTGTTCACGAATCTTCAGGAATCTCGAGAAACCTTTAGGAACCTCTGGGGACCTCATGGGGGTCTTCACCAATCTTCACATCTTTTGGGGCCATTGACGGACCTCCGGGGACTTGTAGGAATCTTCCGGTGACATTCACGAATCTTCAGGAATCTCGAAAAGCCTTTAGGCACCTCTGGGGACCTCATGGAGGTCTTCGCCAATCTCCAGGAATCTTTATAGGCATGCAGAAACCTCTAGGAATATTACGGTGACATTCACAAATCTTCAGGAATCTCGAGAAACCTTTAGAAACCTCTGGGGACCTCATGTAGGTCTTTGCCAATCTCCAGGAATCTTTATAGGCATGCAGAAACCTCTAGGAATCTTCCGGGGACATTCACGAATCTTCAGGAATCTTGAAAGGCCTTCAGGCACCTCAACGGACATCCCAGGAATCTGCTGGGGGTCTTCGCCAATCTCCACGAATCTTTTGGGGCCATTGACGGACCTCCGGGGACTTGTAGAAATCTGCTTGGGGACATTCACGAATCTTCAGGAATCTTGAAAGGCCTTCAGGCACCTCCACAGACATCCCAGGAATCTGCTGGGGGTCTTCGCCAATCTTCAGGAATCTCGAGGGGCCATTGACGGACCTCCGGGGACTTGTAGAAATCTGCCCGTGGCTATTCACGAATCTTCAGGAATCTCGAAAAGCCTTTAGGAACCTCTGGGGACCTTATGGAGGTCTTCGCCAATCTCCAGGAATCTTCATAGGCATGCAGAAACCTCTAGGAATCTTCCGGTGACATTAATAAATCTTCAGGAATCTCGAGAAACCTTTAGAAACCTCTGGGGACCTCATGTAGGTCTTTGCCAATCTCCAGGAATCTTTATAGGCATGCAGAAACCTCTAGGAATCTTCCGGGGACATTCACGAATCTTCAGGAATCTTGAAAGGCCTTCAGGCACCTCAACGGACATCCCAGGAATCTGCTGGGGGTCTTCGCCAATCTCCACGAATCTTTTGGGGCCATTGACGGACCTCGGGGGACTTGTAGAAATCTGCTCGTGGCTATTCACGAATCTTCAGGAATCTCGAAAAGCCTTTAGGAACCTCTGGGGACCTTATGGAGGTCTTCGCCAATCTCCAGGAATCTTCATAGGCATGCAGAAACCTCTAGGAATCTTCCGGTGACATTCACAAATCTTCAGGAATCTCGAGAAACCTTTAGAAACCTCTGGGGACCTCATGTAGGTCTTTGCCAATCTCCAGGAATCTTTATAGGCATGCAGACACCTCTAGGAATCTTCCGGGGACATTCACGAATCTTCAGGAATCTTGAAAGGCCTTCAGGCACCTCCACAGACATCCCAGGAATCTGCTGGGGGTCTTCGCCAATCTCCACGAATCTCGAGGGGACATTGACGGACCTCCGGGGACTTGTAGAAATCTGCTCGTGGCTATTCACGAATCTTCAGGAATCTCGAAAAGCCTTTAGGAACCTCTGGGGACCTTATGGAGGTCTTTGCCAATCTCCACGAATCTTTTGGGGCCATTGACGGACCTCGGGGGACTTGTAGAAATCTTCTCAGGGACATTCACGAAACTTCAGGAATCTTGAGAGGCCTTCAGCGATCTCAGGGGGACTTTTAGAAATTTTGATTTAAAGCTTTCGTGACTGCAGGGATTCATCTTCTTGGTTCTTTCGGTAAAGTCACGTAGAAGGGAAGTAATACAATAATAAAAATAAAACATAATAAAAAAATTATTTTATTATGTTTTATTTTTATTATTTTAAAACATAATAAAATATTTATTTTATTATGTTTTATTTTTATTATTATTCTATTATGTTTTATTTTTATTATTTTATTACTATAAAATAATACTATAAAATAATAAAAACATAATAAAATATTTATTTTATTATGTTTTATTTTTATTATTTTATTACTTCCCTTCTACGTGACTTTACCGAAAGAACCAAGAAGACTTCTTGAAATGTTCAGGGGGTCTGTCGTGGCAGCATCCAAGCTGGTGGTGGTGGTGGGTGGGGGGGGGGGGGTCTCAACGATGCTCTGGGGATCTCCAGGATTCTTCAGAGTCATTCAGGCTCCCTCATGGTTCTCCATAAGGTCCTCATGAATCCAGGAACATCGAGGCAACTCCAGGAGGTCCTTCAGAAGTTTCCAGACGTCTCCAGAAACTTCTAGACGTTTGCAGACACCTGGCAATAGTCTCCAGACACCAGCCGATGTCTTAAGCAACCTACAAATCTTCTTGGTTTTTTTCGGTAAAGTCACGTAGAAGGGAAGTAATAAAATAATAAAAATAAAACATAATAAAATGAAACAATTCTCACGACGTTTCGGCCACAACGCAAGCAGCCTTCTACGTGACTTTACCGAAAAAACCAAGAAGATGAATCCCTGCAGTCACGAAAGCTTTAAATCGAAATTCAACCTACAAATGTCTTAAGAAACCTCCAAATGTCTCCATACACGTCCAGATGTCTCGTAAGACAACCTCCGGGTGTTTTAAGACACATCTGGACATCTGGATGTGTCTTTAAACACCTCTGGTTTGTCTTAAGACACTTCCTGATGTCTACAAAACACGCCCCCCGATGTCTTAATACACATCTCAAAGTCTCCGGACACACACTCTTAGGTTTTTTCGGTAAAGTCACGTAGGTAAAAAAAATAAAATTAAAAATTACTAAAAGTAGTAATGGAAATGAAATGAAATGATAACAAGCCTCCGTCATCGGGTGGGACCGTCACAGCTAGATTTGCTGTATCAAGTGACACATCAATTGACACATCAAGTGAAACGGCAAATCTGATGACGGAGTCTTGCACTGCCTCCGAAACGTCGTGATTTCTTATTTTATTTTATTTCTATCATTACTTTGAGTCATTTATTATCATCCTTTTTTTTTCACCCACCTGACTTTACCGATATAACATAAGAGTATCCATCCTTGCAGTCACGGAAGCTTCAAATCTAGTCTCCGCCCGGACGTGTCGGATATTTTTCACGTTGCCCCCCCCCTCCCTTCTTTACGATACCTCCAACACGCCTCTTGAGACACCTCGGTTGGAGGGGGAGGGCCCAACATGTCCCGGGCACATTCCGGAACTCTGCCGAAGCCTTCAGATCCCCGGTGACGCGTGGGCAGTGCGTCTCCACGGTGCCTTGCAGGCGTTCTAGACACCCGCCAAGCCCTGCACACCCACCCCCATCCCTCCGCCAAGATTTCTGGATACCTTGAGGCGTTTTCCAGGCATCATCTTCGAGACTATTTTAAAATAACTTCAACTATGTTGGTTAGGTCGTTCAGCGGGTGTCCATCTTGGTTAGTTCATTTTCAGGGGGCGTCCATCTTGGTTAGTTCATTTCAAGGGGCGTCCATGTTGGTCAGTTCATTTCGCGGGCATCCATGTTGGTCAGTTCATTTAGTGGGCGTCCATGTTGGTCAGTTCATTTAGTGGGCGTCCATGTTGGTCAGTTCATTTAGTGGGCATCAATGTTGGTCAGTTCATTTAGTGGGTATCCATGTTGGTCAGTTCATTTAGTGGGAATCCATGTTGGTCAGTTCATTTAGTGGGCGTCCATGTTGGTCAGTTCATTTAGTGGGCGTCCATGTTGGTCAGTTCATTTAGTGGGCGTCCATGTTGGTCAGTTCATTTAGTTCATTTAGTGGGCGTCCATGTTGGTCAGTTCATTAAGTGGGCATCCATGTTGGTCAGTTCATTCAGTGGGCATCCATGTTGGTCAGTTCATTTAGTGGAAATCCATGTTGGTCAGTTCATTTAGTGGGAATCCATGTTGGTCAGTTCATTTAGTGGGCGTCCATGTTGGTCAGTTCATTTAGTGGGCATCCATGTTGGTCAGTTCATTTAGTGGGAATCCATGTTGGTCAGTTCATTTAGTAGGCGTCCATGTTGGTCAGTTAATTTAGTGGGAATCCACGTTGGTCAGTTCATTTAGTGGGCGTCCATGTTGGTCAGTTCATTTAGTGGGCGTCCATGTTGGTCAGTTCATTTAGTGGGAATCCATGTTGGTCAGTTAAAATTTTTTATATCCACAGTCCCACAAGGTGTCTCAACGGAACCCTTCCCAGTGCCTATCCACACTATGGGAACCTCATTTGCCAGTAAAACTATGATAATTAGTGTTTTACCCTTCTATCTGGCAACAAAACTGACACCTTTTTTACAAGGAGTCATGTTTGCATTGACCGCAATACCTGCAGTCATAATGCAAACAAAACACACAACTCTGATAATGTATGTGCACTGTCCTTGAAGTTGATTGGCCCACACCCGAGACAGCTTTCCTTAAGAGCCTAGTCTCACATGGTGTTGGACCAGATGACGCCAAAAGGCGCACTCCTTGTAAAAAGGTGTCAGTTTTGTTGCCAGATAGAAGGGTAAAAAAACAATTAGTGCCTATCCAGTAAAACATGCTTAATCGGGCCAACGTTGCCCTGTTTACCCGCCTTACAATCGCAAGATTTTAATTTAAACCAAAAACAATCAACAGTTGGGGCCTTCGCTAGCGGAGCCCCCGGTGCTGTGCAGTATTGAGGCCGGTTGAAGCGGTCTCGGAGACGCTAGTTTTATCTTAATTTTTATTTAAAATCGAACTTAAAAAATATATAATCGAACGTCGGGACTCATCGCGACTTGTGACGTTGGGACTCCAACGTTGGTGCAACGTTGGAGTCCCGACGTTGACCGGGGGAGGGCGCCGGGGGAGTGGTGCCTCTGGGTGCCTTTAAGTTGTTGGCTTTGTGAGGCCAATGGACGAGACAGAGAATGTCGTGTTGTTGGGGGGGGGGGGGAGGTGGGGGGGAGGTGGGGGGGAGGGGTGGGGGGGGAGAAGGAGGGAGGAGGGGTTGGAGGGAGGGATGGAGGGGAGGAGGGAGGGGTGGAGGGAGGGGAGAAGGGGGGGGGTGGAGGGAGGGGAGAAGGGGGGGGGTGGAGGGAGGGGAGAAGGGGGGGGGGTGGAGGGAGGGGTAGAGGGAGGGATGGAGGGGAGGAGGGAGGGGTGGAGGGAGGGGAGAAGGGGGGGGGGTGGAGGGAGGGGAGAAGGGGGGGGTGGAGGGAGGGGTGGAGGGAGGGAGGGATGGAGGGAGGGGTAGAGGGAGGGATGGAGGGGAGGAGGGAGGGGTGGAGGGAGGGGAGAAGGGGGGGGGGTGGAGGGAGGGGATGGAGGGTAGGGATGGAGGGAGGGGTGGAGGGAGGGAGGAGGGATGGAGGGAGGGGGGTGGAGGGAGGGGTGGAGGGAGGGGTGGAGGGAGGGGTGGAGGGAGGGGTGGAGGGAGGGGTGGAGGGAGGGGTGGAGGGAGGGAGGGATGGAGGGGAGGGGGTAGAGGGAGGGATGGAGGGAGGGATGGAGGGAGGAGGGAGGGAGGAGGGGTGGAGGGGAGGGGGTGGAGGGAGGAGGGAGGGGGTGGAGGGAGGGATGGAGGGAGGGGGGTGGAGGGAGGAGGGAGGGGGTGGAGGGAGGGATGGAGGGAGGGATGGAGGGAGGGGAGAAGGGGGGGTGGAGGGAGGGATGGACGGAGGGGTGGAGGGAGGGAGGAGGGATGGAGGGAGGGGGTGGAGGGAGGGATGGAGGGGAGGGGTGGAGGGAGGGATGGAGGGAGGGATGGAGGGGAGGGGGTGGAGGGAGGAGGGAGGGGGTGGAGGGAGGGATGGAGGGAGGGGGTGGAGGGAGGAGGGAGGGGGTGGAGGGAGGGATGGAGGGAGGGATGGAGGGAGGGGAGAAGGGGGGGTGGAGGGAGGGATGGACGGAGGGGTGGAGGGAGGGAGGAGGGATGGAGGGAGGGGGTGGAGGGAGGGATGGAGGGGAGGGGTGGAGGGAGGGATGGAGGGAGGGATGGAGGGGAGGGGGTGGAGGGAGGAGGGAGGGGGTGGAGGGAGGGATGGAGGGGAGGGGTGGAGGGAGGGGAGAAGGGGGGGTGGAGGGAGGGAGGGGTGGAGGGAGGGATGGAGGGGGAGGGGAGTAGGGGAGGGGGTGGAGGGGAGGGGTGGAAGGGGGGGAGTTGAATATTGTTAATCCGTTTAAACAAATCTGTAACCTCAGCGAGAGTCTTGATTCAAAAATTGGAAATCCTCCCGGTAGCCGCTAGAGGCCGCTATAACGAGAACCCCGTGGTGAGTCTGTGGTGAGTCTGTGCGGTGAGTGAGTGGTGAGTCTGTGGTGAGTCTGTGTGGTGAGTCTGTGTGGTGAGTCTGTGCGGTGAGTGAGTGGTGAGTCTGTGGTGAGTCTGTGGTGAGTCTGTGTGGTGAGTCTGTGGTGAGTCTGTGCGGTGAGTGAGTGGTGAGTCTGTGGTGAGTCTGTGGTGAGTCTGTGTGGTGAGTCTGTGGTGAGTCTGTGTGGTGAGTCTGTGGTGAGTCTGTGGTGAGTCTGTGGTGAGTCTGTGGTGAGTCTGTGTGGTGAGTCTGTGGTGAGTCTGTGGTGAGTCTGTGGTGAGTCTGTGTGGTGAGTCTGTGGTGAGTCTGTGCGGTGAGTGAGTGGTGAGTCTGTGGTGAGTCTGTGGTGAGTCTGTGTGGTGAGTCTGTGGTGAGTCTGTGTGGTGAGTCTGTGGTGAGTCTGTGGTGAGTCTGTGCGGTGAGTGAGTGGTGAGTCTGTGGTGAGTCTGTGTGGTGAGTCTGTGTGGTGAGTCTGTGCGGTGAGTGAGTGGTGAGTCTGTGGTGAGTCTGTGGTGAGTCTGTGTGGTGAGTCTGTGGTGAGTCTGTGCGGTGAGTGAGTGGTGAGTCTGTGGTGAGTCTGTGGTGAGTCTGTGTGGTGAGTCTGTGGTGAGTCTGTGTGGTGAGTCTGTGGTGAGTCTGTGGTGAGTCTGTGGTGAGTCTGTGCGGTGAGTGAGTGGTGAGTCTGTGGTGAGTCTGTGTGGTGAGTCTGTGGTGAGTCTGTGGTGAGTCTGTGGTGAGTGAGTCTGTGTGGTGAGTCTGTGTGGTGAGTCTGTGGTGAGTGAGTCTGTGTGGTGAGTGAGTGGTGAGTCTGTGGTGAGTGAGTCTGTGTGGTGAGTCTGTGGTGAGTCTGTGGTGAGTGAGGTCTGTGGTGAGTCTGTGGTGAGTGAGTCTGTGTGGTGAGTCTGTGGTGAGTCTGTGGTGAGTGAGTCTGTGTGGTGAGTCTGTGTGGTGAGTCTGTGGTGAGTCTGTGGTGAGTGAGTCTGTGTGGTGAGTCTGTGTGGTGAGTCTGTGTGGTGAGTGAGTCTGTGTGGTGAGTCTGTGGTGAGTCTGTGGTGAGTCTGTGTGGTGAGTCTGTGGTGAGTCTGTGGTGAGTGAGTCTGTGTGGTGAGTCTGTGGTGAGTCTGTGCGGTGAGTGAGTGGTGAGTCTGTGGTGAGTCTGTGGTGAGTCTGTGTGGTGAGTCTGTGGTGAGTCTGTGTGGTGAGTCTGTGGTGAGTCTGTGGTGAGTCTGTGGTGAGTCTGTGGTGAGTCTGTGCGGTGAGTGAGTGGTGAGTCTGTGGTGAGTCTGTGTGGTGAGTCTGTGGTGAGTCTGTGGTGAGTCTGTGGTGAGTGAGTCTCTGTGGTGAGTCTGTGGTGAGTGAGTCTGTGTGGTGAGTGAGTGGTGAGTCTGTGGTGAGTGAGTCTGTGTGGTGAGTCTGTGGTGAGTCTGTGGTGAGTGAGTCTGTGGTGAGTCTGTGGTGAGTGAGTCTGTGTGGTGAGTCTGTGGTCTGTGTGGTGAGTCTGTGTGGTGAGTCTGTGGTGAGTCTGTGGTGAGTGAGTCTGTGTGGTGAGTCTGTGTGGTGAGTCTGTGTGGTGAGTGAGTCTGTGTGGTGAGTCTGTGGTGAGTCTGTGGTGAGTCTGTGTGGTGAGTCTGTGGTGAGTCTGTGGTGAGTGAGTCTGTGTGGTGAGTCTGTGTGGTGAGTCTGTGGTGAGTCTGTGGTGAGTGAGTCTGTGTGGTGAGTCTGTGTGGTGAGTTTGTGGTGAGTCTGTGTGGTGAGTGAGTCTGTGTGGTGAGTCTGTGTGGTGAGTCTGTGGTGAGTCTGTGGTGAGTCTGTGGTGAGTGAGTCTGTGGTGAGTCTGTGGTGAGTCTGTGGTGAGTGAGTCTGTGTGGTGAGTCTGTGGTGAGTGAGTCTGTGTGGTGAGTCTGTGGTGAGTCTGTGGTGAGTGAGTCTGTGTGGTGAGTCTGTGTGGTGAGTCTGTGTGGTGAGTCTGTGTGGTGAGTCTGTGTGGTGAGTCTGTGGTGAGTGAGTCTGTGTGGTGAGTGAGTGGTGAGTGAGTCTGTGGTGAGTCTGTGGTGAGTCTGTGGTGAGTCTGTGCGGTGAGTGAGTGGTGAGTCTGTGGTGAGTCTGTGTGGTGAGTCTGTGGTGAGTCTGTGGTGAGTCTGTGGTGAGTGAGTCTGTGTGGTGAGTCTGTGTGGTGAGTCTGTGGTGAGTGAGTCTGTGTGGTGAGTGAGTGGTGAGTCTGTGGTGAGTGAGTCTGTGTGGTGAGTCTGTGGTGAGTCTGTGGTGAGTGAGTCTGTGGTGAGTCTGTGGTGAGTGAGTCTGTGTGGTGAGTCTGTGGTGAGTCTGTGTGGTGAGTCTGTGTGGTGAGTCTGTGGTGAGTCTGTGGTGAGTGAGTCTGTGTGGTGAGTCTGTGTGGTGAGTCTGTGTGGTGAGTGAGTCTGTGTGGTGAGTCTGTGGTGAGTCTGTGGTGAGTCTGTGTGGTGAGTCTGTGGTGAGTCTGTGGTGAGTGAGTCTGTGTGGTGAGTCTGTGTGGTGAGTCTGTGGTGAGTCTGTGGTGAGTGAGTCTGTGTGGTGAGTCTGTGTGGTGAGTCTGTGGTGAGTCTGTGTGGTGAGTGAGTCTGTGTGGTGAGTCTGTGTGGTGAGTCTGTGGTGAGTCTGTGGTGAGTCTGTGGTGAGTGAGTCTGTGGTGAGTCTGTGGTGAGTCTGTGGTGAGTCTGTGGTGAGTGAGTCTGTGTGGTGAGTCTGTGGTGAGTGAGTCTGTGTGGTGAGTCTGTGGTGAGTCTGTGGTGAGTGAGTCTGTGTGGTGAGTCTGTGTGGTGAGTCTGTGTGGTGAGTCTGTGTGGTGAGTCTGTGGTGAGTGAGTCTGTGTGGTGAGTGAGTGGTGAGTGAGTCTGTGGTGAGTCTGTGGTGAGTCTGTGGTGAGTAAGTCTGTGTGGTGAGTGAGTCTGTGGGTCTCTGTGTGTGTGAGTCTGTGGGTCTCTTTAGCCAGATATCAACGATGATGATAGCGATGACGATATCAATGATTTTGATAATGATTATGATATCAATGATACCTATTATCATAGCGATGATGATATCAATGAAAGCGATCATGATGATAGCGATGGATGCTCATTAATGCTGCTTGTTATTGTGGGTGGAGTGGGTGGGGTGGGTGGGTGGAGTGGGTGGGTGGAGTGGGTGGGTGGAGTGGGTGGGTGGAGTGGGTGGGGTGGAGTGGGTGGGGTGGATGGAGTGGGTGGGGTGGATGGGGTGGGTGGAGTGGGTGGAGTGGGTGGGGTGGGTGGAGTGGGTGGGGTAGATGGAGTGGGTGGGTGGGTGGAGTGGGTGGAGTGGGTGGGAGGAGTGGGTGGGTGGGGTGGGTGGGGTGGATGGGGTGGGTGGAGTGTGTGGGGTGGATGGGGTGGGTGGGTGGAGTGGGTGGGGTGGGGTGGGTGGGTGGGGTGGAGTGGATGGGGTGAAGTGGTTGGGGTGGAGTGGGTGGGTGGAGTGGGTGGGGTGGAGTTGGGTAGAGTGGGTGAGGTGGAGTGGGTGGGGTGGAGTGGGTGGGTGGAGTGGGTGGATGGAGTGGGTGGGTGGAGTGGGTGGATGGAGTGGGTGGGTGGAGTGGGTGGGGTGGAGTTGGGTGGAGTGGGTGGGTGGGTGGATGGAGTGGGGTGGAGTTGGGTGGGTGGAGTGGGTGGGGTGGAGTGTGTGAGGTGGAGTGGGTGGGGTGGAGTTGGGTGGAGTGGGTGAGGTAGAGTGGGTGGGGTGGAGTGGGTGGGTGGAGTGGGTGGGTGGAGTGGGTGGGTGGAGTGGGTGGAGTGGGTGGGTGGAGTGTGTGAGGTGGAGTGGGTGGGGTGGAGTTGGGTGGAGTGGGTGAGGTAGAGTGGGTGGGGTGGGTGGGTGGGGTGGGTGGGTGGAGTGGGTGAGGTAGAGTGGGTGGGTGGAGTTGGGTGGAGTGGGTGAGGTGGAGTGGGTGGGGTGGAGTGGGTGGGTGGAGTGGGTGGAGTGGGTGAGGTGGAGTGGGTGGGGTGGAGTGGGTGGGTGGAGTGGGTGGGTGGAGTGGGTGAGGTGGAGTGGGTGGGGTTGATTGATCGTCAGCTGTGATTTTGTGACCGAGTGATTAAAGAGCAAAATCGAGTGACGTCTCCCCTCTTACTGAGTGTGTCATCCAGCAATGAATAGCCCCTGGTGATGGTGGTGATGGTGGTGATGGTGGTGATGGTGGTGGTGATGGTGGTGATGGTGATGATGGTGGTGATGGTGGTGGTGATGGTGATGATGGTGGTGGTGATGGTGGTGGTGATGGTGGTGGTGATGGTGGTGATGGTGGTGATGGTGGTGGTGATGGTGGTGATGGTGGTGGTGGTGGTGATGGTGGTGATGGTGATGGTGGTGGTGATGGTGGTGATGGTGGTGATGGTGATGGTGGTGGTGATGGTGGTGGTGATGGTGATGATGGTGGTGATGGTGGTGGTGATGGTGGTGATGGTGGTGGTGGTGATGGTGGTGATGGTGATGGTGGTGGTGATGGTGGTGATGGTGGTGATGGTGGTGGTGATGGTGGTGATGGTGGTGATGATGGTGGTGGTGGTGATGGTGGTGATGGTGGTGATGGTGGTGATCATGGTGGTGATGATGGTGGTGGTGAGTGGAGGTGATGGTGGTGGTGATGGTGGTGATGATGATGGTGGTGATGGTGATGATGGTGGTGATGGTGGTGGTGATGGTGGTGATGGTGGTGATGATGGTGGTGGAGATGGTGATGGTGATGATGGTGGTGATGGTGGTGGTGGTGATGATGGTGGTGGTGGTGGTGATGGTGGTGGTGATGGTGGTGGTGATGGTGGTGATGGTGGTGATGGTGGTGGTGATGGTGGTGATGGTGGTGATGGTGGTGGTGGTGGTGGTGGTGATCATGGTGGTGATGATGGTGGTGGTGGTGAGTGGAGGTGATGGTGGTGGTGATGGTGGTGATGGTGGTGATGGTGGTGGTGATGGTGGTGATGGTGGTGGTGGTGATGGTGGTGATGGTGATGGTGGTGGTGATGGTGGTGATGGTGGTGATGGTGATGGTGGTGGTGATGGTGGTGGTGATGGTGATGATGGTGGTGATGGTGGTGGTGATGGTGGTGATGGTGGTGGTGGTGGTGATGGTGGTGATGGTGATGGTGGTGGTGATGGTGGTGATGGTGGTGATGGTGGTGGTGATGGTGGTGATGGTGGTGATGATGGTGGTGGTGGTGATGGTGGTGATGGTGGTGATGGTGGTGATCATGGTGGTGATGATGGTGGTGGTGAGTGGAGGTGATGGTGGTGGTGATGGTGGTGATGATGATGGTGGTGATGGTGATGATGGTGGTGATGGTGGTGGTGATGGTGGTGATGGTGGTGATGATGGTGGTGGAGATGGTGATGGTGATGATGGTGGTGATGGTGGTGGTGGTGATGATGGTGGTGGTGGTGGTGATGGTGGTGGTGATGGTGGTGGTGATGGTGGTGATGGTGGTGATGGTGGTGGTGATGGTGGTGATGGTGGTGATGGTGGTGGTGGTGGTGGTGGTGATCATGGTGGTGATGATGGTGGTGGTGGTGAGTGGAGGTGATGGTGGTGGTGATGGTGGTGATGATGATGGTGGTGGTGGTGGTGGTGGTGATGGTGGTGGTGATGGTGGTGGTGATGGTGGTGATGGTGGTGATGGTGGTGGTGGTGATGGTGGTGATGGTGGTGGTGGTGGTGGTGAAGGTGGTGGTGATGGTGGTGATGATGATGGTGATGGTGGTGATGGTGGTGGTGATGGTGGTGATGATGATGGTGGTGGTGATGGTGGTGATGATGATGGTGGTGATGGTGGTGGTGATGGTGGTGATCATGGTGGTGATGATGGTGGTGGTGGTGAGTGGAGGTGATGGTGGTGGTGATGGTGGTGATGATGATGGTGGTGATGATTGTGGTGATGGTGGTGGTGATCATGATGGTGGTGATGGTGGTGGTGATGGTTGTGGTGGTGATGGTGGTGATGGTGGTGATCATGGTGGTGATGATGGTGGTGGTGGTGAATGGAGGTGATGGTGGTGGTGATGGTGGTGGTGGTGATGGTGGTGGTGATGGTGGTGATGATGATGGTGGTGGTGATGGTGGTGGTGATTGTGGTGGTGGTGATCATGGTGGTGATGATGGTGGTGGTGGTGAGTGGAGGTGATGGTGGTGGTGATGGTGGTGATGGTGGTGGTGGTGATGATGGTGGTGGTGGTGGTGATGGTGGTGGTGATGGTGGTGATGATGGTGGTGGTGGTGGTGGTGATGTTGGTGGTGGTGATGGTGGTGGTGATGGTGGTGGTGGTGGTGATGGTGGTGATCATGGTGGTGATGATGGTGGTGTTGGTGAGTGGAGGTGATGGTGGTGGTGATGGTGGTGATGGCGGTGATGATGATGTTGGTGGTGGTGATGGTGATGATGGTGGTGAGTGGAGGTGATGGTGGTGGTGATGGTGGTGATGGTGGTGGTGATGGTTGTGGTGGTGATGGTGGTGGTGATGGTGGTGGTGGTGAGTGGAGGTGATGGTGGTGGTGATGGTGGTGATGGTGGTGGTGATGGTGGTGATGATGATGGTGGTGGTGATGGTGGTGATGATGATGGTGGTGGTGATGGTGGTGGTGATTGTGGTGGTGGTGGTGATGGTGGTGATCATGGTGGTGATGATGGTGGTGGTGATGGTGATGTTGGTGATGGTGATGTTGGTGGTGGTGGTGATGGTGGTGATCATGGTGGTGATGATGGTGGTGGTGATGGTGGTGGTGGTGAGTGGAGGTGATGGTGGTGGTGATGGTGGTGATGGCGGTGATGATGATGGTGGTGGTGGTGATGGTGATGTTGGTGGTGGTGATGATGGTGGTGGTGAGTGGAGGTGATGGTGGTGATGGCGGTGATGATGATGGTGGTGGTGGTGATGGTGATGTTGGTGGTGGTGATGATGGTGGTGGTGGTGAGTGGAGGTGATGGTGGTGGTGATGGTTGTGATGGCGGTGATGATGATGGTGGTGGTGATGATGGTGGTGGTGGTGAGTGGAGGTGATGGTGATGATGATGATGGTGGAGCTGAACGTTTATTTCGAGTGGAGGAATCCGAAGAGCTATGAAGCTCTTTTCGACAGCTCGGGGGCACTTCGGGACCTTACAACAACAACATCAACAACATCAACAACATCAACAACCAACAACAACCAACAACAACACACACTGCACACAGTCAACAGAAGTAGCTCAAAGAGCAACACGAGGTAGTGGGCGTGGATCAGATCCAGTGGGCGGGGTTTAGACTCAGTGGGCGTAGTTTAGAGGGAGGTGGGCGTGGTTTAGAGGGAGGTGGGCGTGGTTTAGAGGGAGGTGGGCGTGGTTTAGAGGGAGGTGGGCGTGGTTTAGAGGGAGGTGGACGTGGTTTAGAGGGAAAGGGGCGTGGTTCAGATCCAGTGGGCGGGGTTTAGAGGAAGGTGGGCGTGGTTTAGAGGGAAAGGGGCGTGGTTCAGATACAGTGGGCGTGGTTTAGAGAGAAGTGGGCGTGGTTTATAGGGAGGTGGGCGTGCCTTAGAGGAAGATGGCCGTGGTTCAGATCAAGTGGGCGTGGTTTATATGGAGGTGGGCGTGGCTTAGAGGAAGATGGGCGTGTTTTAGAAACAGGGGGCGGGGTTTAGATGCAGCGGGCGGTTAGAATCGATTCCTTTTAATCATCCAGAGATTAGTGCAATCGATTTCGCCGTTTGGTTATAACGGAGGAGGGAATCGACGAAATTCGCGCTCTTCCACCTCGAGGCGATCGATTCCCCCACCTCCGTTGCAAACAACGCGTGAGGAATCGATTCCAACGGAAGTGATTAGTCCGCAACGACCGGAATCGGTGAATCGATTCTCTCAACTTGACTGTCGCCAACAAATGGCGCCAAAATCTTTTCGAAGCGATACAATTCCGTCGTGAGGAGGGGTTTGTTTAGGGAAAAGTTCTTAAAAATCACGCGAATAAAAAAGGATTAATTTCACAAACAATAAAAAAACAAAACGAGTGCGATCGCGTTGTCAGAAGACAAAATCGATAGCGACACGGCCGAAGGAGCTTCGCGAATTGCTGCGGCGGCGGCGGCGGTAGTGACGGTTGTTGTTGTTGTTGCCTGTCATGGCGAGCGGCTCCTCGTCAACGGAGAGAAGGAGGAGGAGGACGACGCGGGAGGAGGTGGAGGTGAGGAGGAGGAGGCGGGGGGAGGTGGACAAGCAGGAGGAGGAGGTGGTGGGGAGGAGGAAGAGGAGGCGGGGGGAGATGGTGGACGAGGAGGTGGACGATTTGGAGGAGGTGGGGAGGAGGAGGAGGAGGAGGAGGAGGAGGAGGCGGGGGGAGATGGTGGACGAGGTGGAGGAGGTGGGGAGGAGGAGGGGGGAGATGGTGGACGAGGTGGAGGAGGTGGGGAGGAGGAGGGGGGAGATGGTGGACGAGGAGGTGGACGAGGTGGACGATTTGAAGGAGGTGGGGAGGAGGAGGAGGAGGCGGGGGGAGATGGTGGACGAGGTGGAGGAGGTGGGGAGGAGGAGGGGGGAGATGGTGGACGAGGAGGTGGGGAGGAGGAGGCGGAGGGGGCAGGTGGTGGACGAGGAGGTGGACGAGATGGACGACGAGGAGGAGGTGGGGAGGAGGAGGAGGAAGACACGGGGGAAGGTGGACGAGGAGGAGGACGATTTGGTGGAGGTGGGGAGGAGTAGGAGGAAGACGAGGCGGGGACAGGTGGTGGACGAGGAGGTGGACGAGGAGGTGGACGAGGAGGAAGAGGACAATTTGGAGGACAATTTTGTGGAGGAGGAGGTAGTGGAGGTGGGGAGGGGGAGGAAGAGGAAGACGCGGGGGAAAGTGGTGGACGAGGAGGAGGTGGACGAGTTGGAGGAGGACGAGTTGGAGGAGGAGGAGGTGGACGAGGAGGACGATTTGGAGGAGGAGGGGAGGAGGAGGAGGACACGGGGGAAAGTGGTGGACGAGGAGGTGGGGAGGAGGAGGCGGAGGGGGCAGGTGGTGGACGAGGAGGTGGACGAGGTGGACGACGATGAGGAGGTGGGGAGGAGGAGGACACGGGGGAAAGTGGTGGACGAGGAGGTGGACGAGTTGGTGGAGGAGGAGGTGAGGAGGAGGAAGTCGCGGGGGCAGGTGGAGGTGGACGAGGAGGTGGACGAGGTGGGGAGGAGGAGGGGGAGGAGGGGGAAGACGACACGGGGGCAAGTGGTGGAGGAGGTGGACGAGGAGGTGGACGAGGAGGTGGACGAGAGGGGGAGGAGGGGGAAGACGACACGGGGGCAAGTGGTGGAGGAGGTGGACGAGGAGGTGGACGAGGAGGTGGACGAGAGGGGGAGGAGGGGGAAGACGACACGGGGGCAAGTGGTGGAGGAGGTGGACGAGGAGGTGGACGAGAGGGGGAGGAGGGGGAAGACGACACGGGGGCAAGTGGTGGAGGAGGTGGACGAGGAGGTGGACGAGGAGGTGGACGAGGTGGGGAGGGGGAGGAGGGGGAAGACGACACGGGGGCAAGTGGTGGAGGAGGTGGACGAGGAGGTGGACGAGGAGGTGGACGAGGTGGGGAGGGGGAGGAGGGGGAAGACGACACGGGGGCAAGTGGTGGAGGAGGTGGACGAGGAGGTGGACGAGGAGGTGGACGAGGTGGGGAGGGGGAGGAGGGGGAAGACGACACGGGGGCAAGTGGTGGAGGAGGTGGACGAGGAGGTGGACGAGGAGGTGGACGAGGTGGGGAGGGGGAGGAGGGGGAAGACGACACGGGGGCAAGTGGTGGAGGAGGTGGACGAGGAGGTGGACGAGGTGGGGAGGGGGAGGAGGGGGAAGACGACACGGGGGCAAGTGGTGGAGGAGGTGGACGAGGAGGTGGACGAGGAGGAGGACGACGACGAGGAGGAGGTGGACGAGGAGGAGGTGGAGCTGTACGAGACGGAGGAGGAGGAGGACGACGAGGTGGACGAGGTGGCGGTGAGGAGGAGGAGGAGGAGGAGGAGGACTCTGGCGGCGGGAAGAGGAGTGAAGGTTGCAGGTTCGCGTTTACTCACAAACACTCACAAACACTCACTAACACAGAAACACTCACTAACACAGAAACACTCACAAACACTCACAAACACTCACTAACACAGAAACACTCACTAACACAGAAACACTCACAAACACTCACAAACACTCACAAACACTCACTAACACAGAAACACTCACTAACACAGAAACACTCACTAACACTCACAAACACTCACAAACACTCACTAACACAGAAACACTCACAAACACTCACAAACACTCACAAACACTCACTAACACAGAAACACTCACTAACACTCACAAACACTCACAAACACTCACAAACACTCACAAACACTCACTAACACAGAAACACTCACAAACACTCACAAACACTCACAAACACTCACTAACACAGAAACACTCACAAACACTCACAAACACTCACAAACACTCACTAACACAGAAACACTCACTAACACAGAAACACTCACAAACACTCACAAACACTCACAAACACTCACTAACACAGAAACACTCACAAACACTCACTAACACAGAAACACTCACTAACACAGAAACACTCACTAACACAGAAACACTCACAAACACTCACAAACACTCACAAACACTCACAAACACTCACAAACACTCACTAACACTCACAAACACTCACTAACACTCACTAACACAGAAACACTCACTAACACTCACAAACACTCACAAACACTCACAAACACTCACTAACACTCACAAACACTCACTAACACTCACTAACACAGAAACACTCACTAACACTCACAAACACTCACAAACACTCACTAACACTCACAAACACTCACTAACACTCACTAACACAGAAACACTCACTAACACTCACAAACACTCACTAACACTCACAAACACTCACTAACACTCACTAACACTCACTAACACTCACAAACACTCACTAACACTCACAAACACTCACAAACACTCACAAACACTCACACTCACTAACACTCACAAACACTCACAAACACTCACTAACACTCACAAACACTCACTAACACTCACTAACACAGAAACACTCACTAACACTCACAAACACTCACTAACACTCACAAACACTCACTAACACTCACTAACACTCACTAACACTCACAAACACTCACTAACACTCACAAACACTCACAAACACTCACAAACACTCACACTCACTAACACTCACAAACACTCACAAACACTCACTAACACTCACAAACACTCACAAACACTCACAAACACTCACAAACACTCACAAACACTCACTAACACTCACTAACACTCACTAACACTCACAAACACTCACAAACACTCACTAACACTCACTAACACTCACAAACACTCACAAACACTCACAAACACTCACTAACACTCACAAACACTCACAAACACTCACAAACACTCACAAACACTCACAAACACTCACTAACACTCACAAACACTCACAAACACTCACAAACACTCACTAACACTCACTAACACTCACAAACACTCACAAACACTCACTAACACTCACAA
This sequence comes from Lampetra fluviatilis, assembly GCF_964198595.1. NCBI lineage: Eukaryota > Metazoa > Chordata > Hyperoartia > Petromyzontiformes > Petromyzontidae > Lampetra > Lampetra fluviatilis. Next base: position 47,866 of record NW_027621629.1, on the reverse strand, counting down.
ACACTCACTAACACTCACAAACACTCACAAACACTCACTAACACTCACAAACACTCACTAACACTCACTAACACTCACAAACACTCACAAACACTCACAAACACTCACAAACACTCACTAACACTCACTAACACTCACTAACACTCACAAACACTCACAAACACTCACTAACACTCACAAACACTCACTAACACTCACAAACACTCACAAACACTCACTAACACTCACAAACACTCACAAACACTCACTAACACTCACAAACACTCACTAACACTCACAAACACTCACTAACACTCACAAACACTCACTAACACTCACTAACACTCACTAACACTCACTAACACTCACAAACACTCACTAACACTCACTAACACTCACAAACACTCACAAACACTCACTAACACTCACAAACACTCACTAACACTCACAAACACTCACAAACACTCACAAACACTCACAAACACTCACAAACACTCACTAACACTCACTAACACTCACAAACACTCACAAACACTCACAAACACTCACTAACACTCACTAACACTCACTAACACTCACAAACACTCACTAACACTGAAACACTCACTAACACTCACTAACACACAGAAACACTCACAAACACTCACTAACACTCACAAACACTCACAAACACTCACTAACACTCACAAACACTCACTAACACTCACTAACACAGAAACACTCACAAACACTCACAAACACTCACAAACACTCACAAACACAGAAACACTCACAAACACTCACAAACACTCACTAACACTCACTAACACTCACAAACACTCACTAACACTCACAAACACTCACAAACACTCACTAACACTCACAAACACTCACTAACACTCACTAACACAGAAACACTCACAAACACTCACAAACACTCACAAACACTCACAAACACAGAAACACTCACAAACACTCACTAACACTCACTAACACAGAAACACTCACAAACACTCACTAACACTCACAAACACTCACAAACACTCACTAACACTCACAAACACTCACAAACACTCACAAACACAGAAACACTCACAAACACTCACAAACACTCACTAACACTCACTAACACTCACAAACACTCACTAACACTCACTAACACAGAAACACTCACAAACACTCACAAACACTCACAAACACTCACAAACACAGAAACACTCACAAACACTCACAAACACTCACAAACACTCACAAACACTCACAAACACTCACTAACACTCACTCACACTCACAAACACTCACTAACACTCACTCACACTCACAAACACTCACAAACACTGAAACACTCACTAACACTCACTAACACTCACTAACACTCACTCACACTCACAAACACTCACAAACACTCACTCACACTCACTAACACAGAAACACTCACAAACACTCACTCACACTCACTAACACAGAAACACTCACAAACACTCACAAACACTCACTAACACAGAAACACTCACAAACACTCACTAACACTCACTAACACTCACTAACACTCACAAACACTCACTAACACTCACAAACACTCACAAACACTCACTAACACTCACAAACACTCACAAACACTCACAAACACTCACAAACACTCACAAACACTCACAAACACAGAAACACTCACAAACACTCACAAACACTCACAAACACTCACAAACACTCACTAACACTCACAAACACTCACTAACACTCACAAACACTCACTAACACTCACTAACACTCACAAACACTCACAAACACTCACAAACACTCACTAACACTCACTAACACTCACAAACACTCACAAACACTCACTAACACTCACAAACACTCACTAACACTCACAAACACTCACAAACACTCACTAACACTCACAAACACTCACTAACACTCACTAACACTCACTAACACTCACTAACACTCACAAACACTCACAAACACTCACAAACACTCACAAACACTCACAAACACTCTCTGACACTGAAACACTCACAAACACTCACTAACACTCACTAACACTCACTAACACTCACTAACACAGAAACACTCACTAACACTCACAAACACTCACTAACACAGAAACACTCACTAACACTCACAAACACTCACTAACACTCACTGACACTCACAAACACTCACTAACACTCACAAACACTCACTAACACTCACTGACACTCACAAACACTCACTAACACTCACTAACACTCACTAACACTCACTAACACTCACTAACACTCACTAACACTCACTAACACTCACTGACACTCACAAACACTCACAAACACTCACAAACACTCACTAACACAGAAACACTCACTAACACTCACTAACACTCACTAACACTCACAAACACTCACAAACACTCACTAACACTCACAAACACTCACAAACACTCACTAACACTCACTAACACTCACTAACACTCACAAACACTCACTAACACTCACAAACACTCACAAACACTCACAAACACTCACTAACACTCACAAACACTCACAAACACTCACAAACACTCACTAACACTCACAAACACTCACAAACACTCACAAACACTCACAAACACTCACTAACACTCACTAACACTCACTAACACTCACAAACACTCACAAACACTCACAAACACTCACTAACACTCACTAACACTCACAAACACTCACAAACACTCACAAACACTCACAAACACTCACAAACACTCACAAACACTCACTAACACTCACAAACACTCACAAACACTCACAAACACTCACAAACACTCACAAACACTCACAAACACTCACAAACACTCACTAACACTCACAAACACTCACTCACACTCACAAACACTCACTAACACTCACAAACACTCACAAACACTCACAAACACTCACTAACACTCACTAACACTCACAAACACTCACAAACACTCACAAACACTCACAAACACTCACTAACACTCACAAACACTCACAAACACTCACTAACACTCACAAACACTCACTAACACTCACTAACACTCACAAACACTCACTCACACTCACAAACACTCACAAACACTCACAAACACTCACAAACACTCACTAACACTCACTAACACTCACAAACACTCACAAACACTCACAAACACTCACTAACACTCACAAACACTCACTAACACTCACTAACACAGAAACACTCACAAACACTCACAAACACTCACAAACACTCACTAACACTCACAAACACTCACAAACACTCACTAACACTCACAAACACTCACTAACACAGAAACACTCACAAACACTCACAAACACTCACTAACACTCACTGACACTCACTAACACTCACAAACACTCACAAACACTCACTAACACTCACAAACACTCACTAACACTCACAAACACTCACAAACACTCACAAACACTCACAAACACTCACTGACACTCACTAACACTCACAAACACTCACTAACACTCACTAACACTCACTAACACTCACAAACACTCACAAACACTCACTAACACTCACTAACACTCACAAACACTCACAAACACTCACTAACACTCACAAACACTCACAAACACTCACTAACACTCACTAACACTCACAAACACTCACTAACACTCACAAACACTCACAAACACTCACTAACACTCACAAACACTCACAAACACTCACTAACACTCACAAACACTCACTAACACTCACAAACACTCACTAACACTCACTAACACTCACTAACACTCACAAACACTCACAAACACTCACAAACACTCACAAACACTCACAAACACTCACAAACACTCACAAACACTCACAAACACTCACAAACACTCACAAACACTCACAAACACTCACTAACACAGAAACACTCACTAACACTCACTAACACTCACAAACACTCACAAACACTCACTAACACTCACAAACACTCACAAACACTCACTAACACAGAAACACTCACAAACACTCACAAACACTCACAAACACTCACTAACACTCACAAACACTCACAAACACTCACTAACACTCACAAACACTCACAAACACTCACTAACACTCACAAACACTCACTCACACTCACAAACACTCACAAACACTCACAAACACTCACAAACACTCACTAACACTCACTAACACTCACTAACACTCACAAACACTCACAAACACTCACTAACACTCACAAACACTCACAAACACTCACAAACACTCACAAACACTCACTAACACTCACAAACACTCACAAACACTCACTAACACTCACAAACACTCACTAACACTCACTAACACTCACAAACACTCACAAACACTCTCTGACACTGAAACACTCACTAACACTCACTAACACTCACTAACACTCACTAACACTCACAAACACTCACAAACACTCTCTGACACTGAAACACTCACAAACACTCACAAACACTCACAAACACTCACAAACACTCACAAACACTCACTAACACTCACTAACACAGAAACACTCACAAACACTCACTAACACTCACAAACACTCACAAACACTCACAAACACTCTCTGACACTGAAACACTCACAAACACTCACAAACACTCACAAACACTCACAAACACTCACAAACACTCACTAACACTCACTAACACAGAAACACTCACAAACACTCACTAACACTCACAAACACTCACAAACACTCACTAACACTCACAAACACTCACAAACACTCACTAACACTCACTAACACAGAAACACTCACAAACACTCACTAACACTCACAAACACTCACAAACACTCACTAACACTCACAAACACTCACAAACACTCACTAACACTCACTAACACAGAAACACTCACAAACACTCACTAACACTCACAAACACTCACAAACACTCACTAACACTCACTAACACTCACTAACACACAAACACTCACTAACACTCACAAACACTCACAAACACTCACAAACACTCACAAACACTCACTCACACTCACAAACACTCACAAACACTCACAAACACTCACTAACACTCACAAACACTCACTAACACTCACAAACACTCACTAACACTCACAAACACTCACTAACACTCACTAACACTCACAAACACTCACTAACACTCACAAACACTCACTAACACTCACTAACACTCTCAAACACTCACAAACACTCACTAACACAGAAACACTCACAAACACTCACAAACACTCACAAACACTCACTAACACTCACTAACACTCACAAACACTCACTAACACTCACTAACACTCACTAACACTCACAAACACTCACTAACACTCACAAACACTCACTAACACTCACTAACACTCACTAACACTCACAAACACTCACAAACACTCACTAACACTCACAAACACTCACTAACACTCACAAACACTCACAAACACTCACAAACACTCACAAACACTCACAAACACTCACAAACACTCACTAACACTCACTAACACTTACAAACACTCACTCACACTCACTAACACTCACAAACACTCACTCACACTCACAAACACTCACAAACACTCACAAACACTCACAAACACTCACTAACACTCACTAACACTCACAAACACTCACTAACACTCACAAACACTCACAAACACTCACAAACACTCACAAACACTCACTAACACTCACTAACACTCACTAACACAGAAACACTCACAAACACTCACAAACACTCACAAACACTCACAAACACTCACAAACACTCACTAACACTCACTAACACTCACAAACACTCACAAACACTCACAAACACTCACAAACACTCACAAACACTCACTAACACTGAAACACTCACTAACACTCACTAACACTCACAAACACTCACTAACACTGAAACACTCACTAACACTCACTAACACTCACAAACACTCACTAACACTGAAACACTCACTAACACTCACTAACACTCACAAACACTCACTAACACTCACAAACACTCACTAACACTCACTAACACTCACAAACACTCACAAACACTCACTAACACTCACTAACACTCACTAACACTCACAAACACTCACAAACACTCACTAACACTCACAAACACTCACAAACACTCACAAACACTCACAAACACTCACAAACACTCACTAACACTCACTAACACTCACTAACACTCACAAACACTCACAAACACTCACAAACACTCACTAACACTCACAAACACTCACAAACACTCACAAACACTCACTAACACTCACAAACACTCACAAACACTCACTAACACTCACAAACACTCACTAACACTGAAACACTCACTAACACTCACTAACACTCACAAACACTCACTGACACTCACTGACACTCACTAACACTCACAAACACTCACAAACACTCACAAACACTCACTAACACTCACAAACACTCACTAACACTCACTAACACAGAAACACTCACAAACACTCACAAACACTCACTAACACTCACTAACACTCACTAACACTCACTAACACTCACTAACACTCACAAACACTCACTAACACTCACTAACACTCACAAACACTCACTAACACTCACTAACACTCACTAACACTCTCAAACACTGAAACACTCACAAACACTCACAAACACTCACAAACACTCACAAACACTCACTCACACTCACAAACACTCACAAACACTCACAAACACTCACACAGAAACACTCACTAACACTCACAAACACTCACTAACACTCACACAGAAACACTCACTAACACTCACAAACACTCACAAACACTCACTAACACTCACTAACACTGAAACACTCACAAACACTCTCTGACACTCACAAACACTCACTAACACTCTCAAACACTGAAACACTCACAAACACTCACTAACACTCACAAACACTCACTCACACTCACAAACACTCACAAACACTCACAAACACTCACACAGAAACACTCACTAACACTCACAAACACTCACTAACACTCACACAGAAACACTCACTAACACTCACAAACACTCACTAACACTCACTAACACTCACTAACACTCACAAACACTCACAAACACTCACAAACACTCACTAACACTCACTAACACTCACAAACACTCACAAACACTCACAAACACTCACAAACACTCACAAACACTCACAAACACTCACTAACACTCACTAACACAGAAACACTCACTAACACTCACAAACACTCACAAACACTCACAAACACTCACAAACACTCACAAACACTCACAAACACTCACACAGAAACACTCACTAACACTCACAAACACTCACTAACACTCACACAGAAACACTCACTAACACTCACAAACACTCACTAACACTCACTAACACTCACTAACACTCACAAACACTCACAAACACTCACTAACACTCACTAACACTCACAAACACTCACTAACACTCACAAACACTCACTAACACTCACTAACACTCACTAACACTCACTAACACTCACAAACACTCACAAACACTCACAAACACTCACAAACACTCACAAACACTCACAAACACTCACAAACACTCACTAACACTCACAAACACTCACAAACACTCACAAACACTCACAAACACTCACAAACACTCACAAACACTCACTAACACTCACTAACACTCACAAACACTCACAAACACAGAAACACTCACTAACACTCACAAACACTCACAAACACTCACAAACACTCACAAACACTCACTAACACTCACAAACACTCACAAACACTCACAAACACTCACTAACACTCACAAACACTCACTAACACTCACAAACACTCACTAACACTCACAAACACTCACTAACACTCACAAACACTCACTAACACTCACAAACACTCACTAACACTCACAAACACTCACAAACACTCACTAACACTCACTCACACTCACAAACACTCACAAACACTCACAAACACTCACAAACACTCACTAACACTCACTAACACTCACAAACACTCACAAACACTCACTAACACTCACTAACACTCACTAACACTCACTAACACTCACTAACACTCACAAACACTCACTAACACTCACAAACACAGAAACACTCACAAACACTCACTAACACTCACTAACACTCACAAACACTCACAAACACTCACTAACACTCACTAACACTCACTAACACTCACAAACACTCACTAACACTCACAAACACTCACTAACACTCACTAACACTCACTAACACTCACAAACACTCACTAACACTCACAAACACTCACTAACACTCACAAACACTCACAAACACTCACTAACACTCACAAACACTCACAAACACTCACAAACACTCACTAACACTCACTAACACTCACAAACACTCACTAACACTCACAAACACAGAAACACTCACTAACACTCACAAACACTCACTAACACTCACAAACACTCACTGACACTGAAACACTCACAAACACTCACAAACACTCACAAACACTCACTAACACTCACAAACACTCACAAACACTCACAAACACTCACTAACACTCACAAACACTCACAAACACTCACAAACACTCACTAACACTCACTAACACTCACTAACACTCACAAACACTCACTCACACTCACTAACACTCACAAACACTCACTAACACTCACAAACACTCACTAACACTCACTAACACTCACTAACACTCACAAACACTCACTAACACAGAAACACTCACTAACACTCACTAACACTCACTAACACTCACAAACACTCACTAACACTGAAACACTCACTAACACTCACTAACACTCACAAACACTCACTAACACTCACAAACACTCACTAACACTCACTAACACTCACAAACACTCACTAACACTCACAAACACTCACTAACACTCACTAACACTCACAAACACTCACAAACACTCACTAACACTCACTAACACTCACTAACACTCACAAACACTCACTAACACTCACTAACACTCACAAACACTCACAAACACTCACAAACACTCACTAACACAGAAACACTCACAAACACTCACTAACACTCACTAACACTCACAAACACTCACAAACACTCACAAACACTCACAAACACTCACAAACACTCACTAACACTCACTAACACAGAAACACTCACAAACACTCACTAACACTCACAAACACTCACTAACACTCACTAACACTCACAAACACTCACAAACACTCACAAACACTCACAAACACTCACTAACACTCACTAACACTCACAAACACTCACTAACACTCACAAACACTCACTAACACTCACAAACACTCACAAACACTCACTAACACTCACTAACACTCACAAACACTCACAAACACTCACAAACACTCACAAACACTCACTAACACTCACAAACACTCACTAACACTCACAAACACTCACAAACACTCACTAACACTCACAAACACTCACAAACACTCACTCACACTCACAAACACTCACAAACACTCACAAACACTCACTAACACTCACTAACACTCACTAACACTCACAAACACTCTCTGACACTGAAACACTCACAAACACTCACAAACACTCACTCACACTCACTAACACTCACAAACACTCACTAACACTCACTAACACTCACAAACACTCACTGACACTGAAACACTCACAAACACTCACAAACACTCACTAACACTCACAAACACTCACTAACACTCACAAACACTCACTAACACTCACTAACACTCACAAACACTCACTAACACTCACTAACACTCACAAACACTCACAAACACTCACTAACACTCACAAACACTCACAAACACTCACAAACACTCACTAACACTCACAAACACTCACTAACACTCACTAACACTCACAAACACTCACTAACACTCACAAACACTCACTAACACAGAAACACTCACAAACACTCACAAACACTCACTAACACTCACTAACACTCACAAACACTCACTAACACTCACAAACACTCACTAACACTCACAAACACTCACAAACACTCACTAACACTCACTAACACTCACAAACACTCACTAACACTCACTAACACTCACAAACACTCACTAACACTCACTAACACTCACTAACACTCACAAACACTCACAAACACTCACTAACACTCACAAACACTCACAAACACTCACTAACACTCACAAACACTCACTAACACTCACAAACACTCACTAACACTCACAAACACTCACAAACACTCACTAACACTCACAAACACTCACAAACACTCACAAACACTCACAAACACTCACTAACACTCACTGACACTCACAAACACTCACTAACACTCACAAACACTCACAAACACTCACTAACACTCACTAACACTCACAAACACTCACAAACACTCACAAACACTCACTAACACTCACTGACACTCACTAACACTCACTAACACTCACAAACACTCACAAACACTCACTAACACTCACTAACACTCACAAACACTCACTAACACTCACTAACACTCACAAACACTCACAAACACTCACTAATACTCACAAACACTCACAAACACTCACAAACACTCACAAACACTCACAAACACTCACTAACACTCACAAACACTCACAAACACTCACAAACACTCACAAACACTCACTAACACTCACTAACACTCACAAACACTCACAAACACTCACAAACACTCACTAACACTCACTAACACTCACTAACACTCACAAACACTCACAAACACTCACAAACACTCACAAACACTCACTAACACTCACAAACACTCACAAACACTCACAAACACTCACTAACACTCACAAACACTCACTAACACTCACAAACACTCACTAACACTCTCTGACACTGAAACACTCACAAACACTCACAAACACTCACTAACACTCACAAACACTCACTAACACTCACTAACACTCACAAACACTCACAAACACTCTCTGACACTGAAACACTCACAAACACTCACTAACACTCACAAACACTCACAAACACTCACAAACACTCAAACACTCACAAACACTCACAAACACTCACAAACACTCACAAACACTCACAAACACTCAAACACTCACAAACACTCACAAACACTCACAAACACTCACAAACACTCACAAACACTCACTAACACTCACAAACACTCACAAACACTCAAACACTCACAAACACTCACTAACACTCACAAACACTCACAAACACTCACTAACACTCACAAACACTCACAAACACTCACTAACACTCACAAACACTCACTAACACTCACTAACACTCACAAACACTCACAAACACTCTCTGACACTGAAACACTCACAAACACTCACTAACACTCACAAACACTCACAAACACAGAAACACTCACAAACACAGAAACACTCACAAACACTCACAAACACTCACAAACACTCACTCACACTCACTAACACAGAAACACTCACAAACACTCACAAACACTCACAAACACTCACTCACACTCACTAACACAGAAACACTCACAAACACTCACTAACACAGAAACACTCACTAACACTCACAAACACTCTCTAACACTCACACAGAAACACTCACAAACACAGAAACACTCACAAACACTCACTCACACTCACTAACACAGAAACACTCACAAACACTCACTAACACAGAAACACTCACAAACACTCACTCACACTCACTAACACAGAAACACTCACAAACACTCACTAACACTCAGAAACACTCACAAACACTCACTAACACTCACACAGAAACACTCACTAACACAGAAACACTCACAAACACTCACTCACACTCACTAACACTCACAAACACTCACTAACACAGAAACACTCACAAACACTCACAAACACTCACTAACACAGAAACACTCACTAACACAGAAACACTCACAAACACTCACAAACACTCACTAACACAGAAACACTCACAAACACTCACAAACACTCACAAACACTCACAAACACTCTCTAACACAGAAACACTCACAAACACTCACTAACACAGAAACACTCACAAACACTCACAAACACTCACAAACACTCACAAACACTCTCTAACACAGAAACACTCACAAACACTCACTAACACTCACTGAGTGACTGAGTTGGTGGATGGGTGAGTGGGTGGCTGAGTGGCTGAGTTGATTGGGTGAGTGGGTGAGTGGGTGAGTGAGTTGGTGGTTGGGTGAGTGTGTGGGTTGGTGATTGGGTGAGTGGGTGAGTGAGTTGGTGGATGAGTGGGTGATTGGGTGAGTGGGTGAGTGAGTTGGTGGTTGGGTGAGTGTGTGGGTTGGTGATTGGGTGAGTGGGTGAGTGAGTTGGTGGATGAGTGGGTGATTGGGTGAGTGGGTGAGTGAGTTGGTGGTTGGGTGAGTGTGTGGGTTGGTGATTGGGTGAGTGGGTGAGTGAGTTGGTGGATGAGTGGGTGATTGGGTGAGTGGGTGAGTGAGTTGGTGGTTGGGTGAGTGTGTGGGTTGGTGATTGGGTGAGTGGGTGAGTGAGTTGGTGGATGAGTGGGTGATTGGGTGAGTGGGTGAGTGAGTTGGTGGTTGGGTGAGTGTGTGGGTTGGTGATTGGGTGAGTGGGTGAGTGAGTTGGTGGATGAGTGGATGATTGGGTGAGTGGGTGAGTGAGTTGGTGGTTGGGTGAGTGTGTGGGTTGGTGATTGGGTGAGTGGGTGAGTGAGTTGGTGGATGAGTGGATGATTGGGTGAGTGGGTGAGTGAGTTGGTGGTTGGGTGAGTGTGTGGGTTGGTGATTGGGTGAGTGGGTGAGTGAGTTGGTGGATGAGTGGGTGATTGGGTGAGTGGGTGAGTGATAGGGTGGTTGGGTGAGTGTGTGGGTTGGTGATTGGGTGAGTGGGTGAGTGAGTTGGTGGATGAGTGGATGATTGGGTGAGTGGGTGAGTGATAGGGTGGTTGGGTGAGTGTGTGGGTTGGTGATTGGGTGATTGGGTGAGTGGGTGAGTGAGTTGGTGGTTGGGTGAGTGTGTGGGTTGGTGATTGGGTGAGTGGGTGAGTGAGTTGGTGGATGAGTGGGTGATTGGGTGAGTGGGTGGGTGAGTGATAGGGTGGTTGGGTGAGTGTGTGGGTTGGTGATTGGGTGAGTGGGTGAGTGAGTTGGTGGATGAGTGGATGATTGGGTGAGTGGGTGAGTGAGTTGGTGGTTGGGTGAGTGTGTGGGTTGGTGATTGGGTGAGTGGGTGAGTGAGTTGGTGGATGAGTGGATGATTGGGTGAGTGGGTGAGTGAGTTGGTGGTTGGGTGAGTGTGTGGGTTGGTGATTGGGTGAGTGGGTGAGTGAGTTGGTGGATGAGTGGATGATTGGGTGAGTGGGTGAGTGAGTTGGTGGTTGGGTGAGTGTGTGGGTTGGTGATTGGGTGAGTGGGTGAGTGAGTTGGTGGATGAGTGGATGATTGGGTGAGTGGGTGAGTGAGTTGGTGGTTGGGTGAGTGTGTGGGTTGGTGATTGGGTGAGTGGGTGAGTGAGTTGGTGGATGAGTGGATGATTGGGTGAGTGGGTGAGTGAGTTGGTGGTTGGGTGAGTGTGTGGGTTGGTGATTGGGTGAGTGGGTGAGTGAGTTGGTGGATGAGTGGGTGATTGGGTGAGTGGGTGGGTGAGTGATAGGGTGGTTGGGTGAGTGTGTGGGTTGGTGATTGGGTGAGTGGGTGAGTGAGTTGGTGGATGAGTGGATGATTGGGTGAGTGGGTGAGTGAGTTGGTGGTTGGGTGAGTGTGTGGGTTGGTGATTGGGTGAGTGGGTGAGTGAGTTGGTGGATGAGTGGATGATTGGGTGAGTGGGTGAGTGAGTTGGTGGTTGGGTGAGTGTGTGGGTTGGTGATTGGGTGAGTGGGTGAGTGAGTTGGTGGATGAGTGGATGATTGGGTGAGTGGGTGAGTGAGTTGGTGGTTGGGTGAGTGTGTGGGTTGGTGATTGGGTGAGTGGGTGAGTGAGTTGGTGGATGAGTGGGTGATTGGGTGAGTGGGTGGGTGAGTGATAGGGTGGTTGGGTGAGTGTGTGGGTTGGTGATTGGGTGAGTGGGTGAGTGAGTTGGTGGATGAGTGGATGATTGGGTGAGTGTGGGTGAGTGAGTTGGGTGGTTGGGTGAGTGTGTGGGTTGGTGATTGGGTGAGTGGGTGAGTGAGTTGGTGGATGAGTGGATGATTGGGTGAGTGTGGGTGAGTGAGTTGGTGGTTGGGTGAGTGTGTGGGTTGGTGATTGGGTGAGTGGGTGAGTGAGTTGGTGGATGAGTGGATGATTTGGGTGAGTGGGTGAGTGAGTTGGTGGTTGGGTGAGTGTGTGGGTTGGTGATTGGGTGAGTGGGTGAGTGAGTTGGTGGATGAGTGGGTGATTGGGTGAGTGGGTGAGTGATAGGGTGGTTGGGTGAGTGTGTGGGTTGGTGATTGGGTGAGTGGGGTGAGTGAGTTGGTGGATGAGTGGATGATTGGGGTGAGTGGGTGAGTGATAGGGTGGTTGGGTGAGTGTGTGGGTTGGTGATTGGGTGAGTGGGTGAGTGAGTTGGTGGATGAGTGGGTGATTGGGTGAGTGGGTGAGTGATAGGGTGGTTGGGTGAGTGTGTGGGTTGGTGATTGGGTGAGTGGGGTGAGTGAGTTGGTGGATGAGTGGATGATTGGGTGAGTGGGTGAGTGAGTTGGTGGTTGGGTGAGTGTGTGGGTTGGTGATTGGGTGAGTGGGTGAGTGAGTTGGTGGATGAGTGGGTGATTGGGTGAGTGGGTGAGTGATATGGTGGTTGGGGTGAGTGTGTGGGTTGGTGATTGGGTGGAGTGGGTGAGTGGAGTGATAGGGTGGTTGGGTGAGTGAGTTGGTGGATGAGTGGGTGATTGGGTGAGTGAGTGAGTGATAGGGTGGTTGGGTGAGTGTGTGGGTTGGTGATTGGGTGAGTGGGTGAGTGGGTGGGGTGGTTGGGTGAGTGAGTTGGTGGATGAGGTGGGTGATTGGGTGAGTGGGTGAGTGATAGGGTGGTTGGGTGAGTGTGGTGGGGTTGGTGATTGGGTGAGTGGGTGAGTGGGTGGGTGGTTGGCTGAGTGAGTTGGTGGATGAGTGGGTGATTGGGTGAGTGGGTGAGTGATAGGGGTGGTTGGGTGAGTGTGTGGGTTGGTGATTGGGTGAGTGGGTGAGTGGGTGGGTGGTTGGGTGAGTGTGTGGGTTGGTGATTGGGTGAGTGGGTGAGTGAGTGATAGGGTGGTTGGGTGAGTGAGTTGGTGGATGAGTGGGTGATTGGGTGAGTGGGTGAGTGATATGGTGGTTGGGTGAGTGTGTGTGTTGGTGATTGGGGTGAGTGGGTGGGGTGGGTGGGTGGCTGAGTGACTGAGTTGGCTGGGTGAGTGTGGGTGAGTGAGTTGGTGGGTGGGTGAGTGTGAGTGGGTGAGTGATAGGGTGGTTGGGGTGAGTGTGTGGGTTGGTGATTGGGTGAGTGGGTGAGTGATAGGGTGGTTGGGTGAGTGAGTTGGTGGATGAGTGGGTGAATTGGGTGAGTGGGTGAGTGAGAGGGTGGTTGGGTGAGTGTGTGGGGTTGGTGATTGGTGTGAGTGGGTGAGTGGGTGGGTGGTTGGGTGAGTGAGTTGGTGGATGAGTGGGTGATTGGGTGAGTGGGGTGAGTGATAGGGTGGTTGGGTGAGTGTGTGGGTTGGTGATTGGGTGAGTGGGTGGGTGGTTGGCTGAGTGAGTTGGTGGATGAGTGGGTGATTGGGTGAGTGGGTGAGTGATAGGGTGGTTGGGTGAGTGTGTGTGTTGGTGATTGGGGTGAGTGGGTGGGGTGGGTGGCTGAGTGACTGAGTTGGCTGGGTGAGTGTGGGTGAGTGAGTTGGTGGGTGGGTGAGTGTGAGTGGGTGAGTGATAGGGTGGTTGGGTGAGTGTGTGGGTTGGTGATTGGGTGAGTGGGTGAGTGATAGGGTGGTTGGGTGAGTGAGTTGGTGGATGAGTGGGTGATTGGGTGAGTGGGTGAGTGAGAGGGGTGGTTGGGTGAGTGTGTGGGTTGGTGATTGGGTGAGTGGGTGAGTGGGTGGGTGGTTGGGTGAGTGAGTTGGTGGATGAGTGGGTGATTGGGTGAGTGGGTGAGTGATAGGGTGGTTGGGTGAGTGTGTGGGTTGGTGATTGGGTGAGTGGGTGAGTGGGTGGGTGGTTGGCTGAGTGAGTTGGTGGATGAGTGGGTGATTGGGTGAGTGGGTGAGTGATATGGTGGTTGGGTGAGTGTGTGGGTTGGTGATTGGGTGAGTGGGTGAGTGAGTGATAGGGTGGTTGGGTGAGTGAGTTGGTGGATGAGTGGGGTGATTGGGTGAGTGGGTGAGTGATAGGGTGGTTGGGTGAGTGTGTGGGTTGGTGATTGGGTGAGTGGGTGAGTGGGTGGGTGGTTGGCTGAGTGAGTTGGTGGATGAGTGGGTGATTGGGTGAGTGGGTGAGTGATAGGGTGGTTGGGTGAGTGTGTGGGTTGGTGATTGGGTGAGTGGGTGAGTGGGGTGGGTGGTTGGGTGAGTGAGTTGGTGGATGAGTGGGTGATTGGGTGAGTGGGTGAGTGGGTGGGTGGTTGGGTGAGTGTGTGGGTTGGTGATTGGGTGAGTGGGTGAGTGGGTGGGTGGTTGGCTGAGTGAGTTGGTGGATGAGTGGGTGATTGGGTGAGTGGGTGAGTGATAGGGTGGTTGGGTGAGTGTGTGGGTTGGTGATTGGGTGAGTGGGGTGAGTGGGTGGGTGGTTGGCTGAGTGAGTTGGTGGGATGAGTGGGTGATTGGGTGAGTGGGTGAGTGATAGGGTGGTTGGGTGAGTGTGTGGGTTGGTGATTGGGTGAGTGGGTGAGTGGGTGGGTGGTTGGGTGAGTGAGTTGGTGGATGAGTGGGTGATTGGGTGAGTGGGTGAGTGATAGGGTGGTTGGGTGAGTGTGTGTGGGTTGGTGATTGGGTGAGTGGGTGAGTGGGTGGGTGGCTGAGTGGCTGAGTGACTGAGTTGATTGGGCGTGTGGGCGAGCGAGCGAGTGTGTGTGTGTGTGTGCGTGTGTGCACCTAGCCTGCCACCCCAGCAAGACTCCCTCCCCCTGACTCGTCAACTGCTTGACAGGTGGTGGTGGGTGGTGGACGAGGTGATGGACGAGATGGTGGACGAGCTGGAGGGAGGAGGAGGAGGTCCGAGGTTGAAGTGAGAGTCAAGGAGGTGAAGTTGACCAGCAATTTGACCAGCAATGTGATGAAGAAGTGGGCACCTCCTAGCGCTCAGCTCCAGAGAGCCGTCTCTGTGGCCATCTACAGCGCCATAACGTGAGTGGGTGGGTGAGTGAGTGGGTGGGTGCGTGGGTGGGTGGGTGGGTGAGTGGGTGGTGAGTGGGTGGGTGAGTGGGTGCGTGGGTGAGTGGGTGCGTGGGTGGGTGAGTGGGTGGGTGGGTGAGTGGGTGGGTGGGTGAGTGGGTGGGTGGGTGAGTGGGTGGGTGGGTGAGTGGGTGCGTGGGTGAGTGGGTGCGTGGGTGAGTGGGTGCGTGGGTGAGTGGGTGCGTGGGTGAGTGGGTGCGTGGGTGAGTGGGTGCGTGGGTGGGTGCGTGGGGTGGTGGGTGGGTGGGTGAGTGGGTGGGTGGGTGGGTGAGTGAGTGGGTGGGTGGGTGGGTGAGTGGGTGGGTGAGTTGGTGGGTGGGTGGGTGGGTGAGTGGGTGAGTGGGTGAGTGGGTGAGTGGGGTGGGTGCGTGGGTGAGTGGGGTGGGTGAGTGGGTGGGTGGGTGAGTGGGTGCGTGGGTGGGTGAGTGGCTGGGTGGGTGGGTGAGTGGGTGGGTGGGTGAGTGGGTGGGTGGGTGAGTGGGTGGGTGGGTGGGTGAGTGGGTGGGTGAGTGGGTGGGTGGGTGAGTGGGTGGGTGGGTGAGTGGGTGGGTGAGTGGGTGAGTGGGTGCGTGGGTGGATGAGTGGGTGGGTGGGTGAGTGAGTGGGTGGGTGAGTGAGTGAGTGGGTGGGTGGGTGGGTGGGTGGGTGAGTGGGTGGGTGAGAGTGTGAGTGGTGGGTGAGTGGAGTGGGTGAGTGGGTGAGTGGCTGGGTGAGTGGGTGGGTGGGTAGGTGAGTGGGTGGGTGGGTGGGTGGGTGAGTGGGTGGGTGGGTGGGTGAGTGGGGTGGGTGAGTGGGTGGGTGGGTGAGTGGGTGGGTGGGTGGGTGGGTGGGTGAGTGGGTGGGTGGGTGAGTGGGTGGGTGGGTGGGTGGGTGGTGAGTTGGGTGGGTGGGTGAGTGGGTGGGTGGGTGGGTGGGTGGGTGGGTGGGTGAGTGGGTGGGTGGGTGAGTGGCTGGTGAGTGGGTGGGTGGGTGGGTGGGTGAGTGGGTGGGTGGGTGGGTGGGTGGGTGAGTGGGTGGGTGGGTGGGTGGGTGGGTGAGTGGGTGGGTGGGTGGGTGAGTGGGTGAGTGGGTGAGTGGGTGGGTGAGTGGGTGAGTGGCTGGGTGAGTGGGTGCGTGGCTGGGTGGGTGGGTGCGTGGGTGGGTGGGTGGGTGAGTGGGTGGGTGAGTGGGTGGGTGGGTGGGTGAGTGAGTGGGTGAGTGGGTGGGTGGGTGGGTGAGTGGGTGGGTGGGTGGGTGAGTGGGTGGGTGAGAGTGTGAGTGGGTGGGTGAGTGGGTGAGTGGCTGGGTGAGTGGGTGCGTGGGTGGGTGAGTGGGTGAGTGGGTGGGTGGGTGAGTGGGTGGGTGGGTGGGTGAGTGGGTGGGTGGGTGGGTGGGTGAGTGGGTGGGTGGGTGGGTGAGTGGGTGGGTGGGTGGGTGGGTGAGTGGGTGGGTGGGTGGGTGAGTGGGTGGGTGGGTGGGTGGGTGGGTGGGTGGGTGAGTGGGTGGGTGGGTGGGTGAGTGGGTGGGTGGGTGAGTGGGTGGGTGGGTGAGTGGGTGGGTGGGTGGGTGAGTGGGTGGGTGGGTGGGTGAGTGGGTGGGTGGGTGGGTGAGTGGGTGGGTGGGTGGGTGAGTGGGTGGGTGGGTGAGTGGGTGGGTGGGTGGGTGAGTGGGTGGGTGGGTGGGTGGGTGAGTGGGTGGGTGGGTGAGTGGGTGGGTGGGTGAGTGGGTGGGTGAGTGGGTGGGTGGGTGGGTGAGTGGGTGGGTGGGTGGGTGGGTGAGTGGGTGGGTGGGTGAGTGGGTGGGTGGGTGGGTGGGTGAGTGGGTGAGTGGCTGGGTGAGTGGGTGCGTGGGTGGGTGAGTGGGTGGGTGAGTGGGTGGGTGGGTGGGTGAGTGGGTGGGTGGGTGAGTGGGTGGGTGAGTGGGTGAGTGGGTGGGTGAGTGGGTGGGTGGGTGGGTGAGTGGGTGGGTGAGTGGGTGGGTGGGTGGGTGAGTGGGTGGGTGAGAGTGTGAGTGGGTGGGTGAGTGGGTGGGTGAGTGGGTGAGTGGCTGGGTGAGTGGGTGCGTGAGTGGGTGGGTGGGTGGGTGAGTGGGTGGGTGGGTGGGTGAGTGGCTGGCTGGGTGAGTGGGTGCGTGGGTGGGTGAGTGGGTGGGTGGGTGAGTGGGTGGGTGGGTGGGTGGGTGGGTGAGTGGGTGGGTGATTGGGTGAGTGGCTGGGTGATTGGGTGAGTGGCTGGGTGAGTGGCTGGGTGAGTGGGTGAGTGGCTGGGTGAGTGGGTGAGTGGCTGGGTGAGTGGGTGCGTGGGTGGGTGCGTGGGTGGGTGAGTGGGTGGGTGGGTGGGTGAGTGGGTGGGTGGGTGGGTGAGTGGGTGGGTGGGTGGGTGAGAGTGTTAGTGGGTGGGTGAGTGGGTGGGTGAGTGGGTGAGTGGGTGGGTGAGTGAGTTGGTGGGTGAGTGAGAGTGTGAGTTGGTGGGTGAGTGAGAGTGTGTGGGTGAGTGGGTGGGTGAATTGGGTGTGTGAGTGGGTGGGTGGGTGAGTTGGTGTGTGAGTGGATGGATGAGACGGTGAGTGAGTGAGAGTGTGAGTGGCTGGGTGAGTGTGAGTGGGTGGGTGGGTGAGTGAGTAGGTGAGTGTGTGAATGGGTGAGTGTGTGAGTGGATGAGAGAGTGTGTGTTTAAGTGGGTGAGTGGGTGAGAGTGAGTGTGTGAGTGTGTGAGTGGATGAGTGTGTGGGTGTTTAAGTGGGTGAGTGTGTGAGTGGATGAGAGAGTGTGTGTTTAAGTGGGTGAGTGTGTGAGTGAGTGTTTGTTTAAGTGGGTGAGTGGGTGAGAGTGTGAGTGAGTGTGTGAGTGGGTGAGTGGGTGAGTGTGTGTGTGTCTAAGTGGGTGAGTGGGTGAGAGTGTGAGTGAGTGTGTGAGTGGGTGAGTGGGTGAGTGTGTGAGTGTTTAAGTGGGTGAGTGTGTGAGAGTGTGAGTGGGTGAGTGTGTGAGTGTGTGAGAGAGTGAGTGTTTAAGTGGGTGAGTGTGTGAGAGTGTGAGTGGGTGAGTGTGTGAGTGTGTGAGAGTGTGAGTGGGTGAGTGTGTGAGTGTGTGAGAGTGTGAGTGGGTGAGTGTGTGTGTGTTGAAGTGGGTGAGTGTGTGAGTGAGTGTGTGTTTAAGTGGGTGAGTGAGTGAGTGAGTGAGTGTTTAAGTGGGTGAGTGTGTGAGTGAATGAGAGTGAGTGTGTTTAAGTGGGTGAGTGTGTGAGTGTGTGAGTGAGTGTGTGTTTAAGTGGGTGAGTGTGTGAGTGAGTGAGTGTTTAAGTGGGTGAGTGTGTGAGTGAGTGAGTGTGTGTTTAAGTGGGTGAGTGTGTGAGTGTGTGAGTGAGTGAGTGTGTGAGTGAGTGAGTGAGTGAGTGTTTAAGTGGGTGAGTGTGTGAGTGTGTGAGTGAGTGAGTGTGTGAGTGAGTGAGTGAGTGTTTAAGTGGGTGAGTGTGTGAGTGTGTGAGTGAGTGTGTGTTTAAGTGGGGTGAGTGTGTGAGTGAGTGAGTGTGTGTTTAAGTGGGTGAGTGTGTGAGTGAGTGAGTGTTTAAGTGGGTGAGTGTGTGAGTGGATGAGAGTGTGAGTGTTTAAGTGGGTGAGTGTGTGAGTGGATGAGAGTGTGTGTGTTTAAGTGGGTGAGTGTGTGAGTGAGTGTGTGTTTAAGTGGGTGAGTGAGTGTGTGAGTGGGTGAGAGAGTGAGTGTTTAAGTGGGTGAGTGTGTGAGTGTGTGAGTGAGTGTGTGTTTAAGTGGGTGAGTGTGTGAGTGGGTGAGTGTGAGTGAGTGTTTAAGTGGGTGAGTGTGAGAGTGGATGAGAGAGTGAGTGTTTAAGTGGGTGAGTGTGTGAGTGAGTGAGTGTGTGTTTAAGTGGGTGAGTGTGTGAGTGGATGAGTGTGTGAGTGAGTGTTTAAGTGGGTGAGTGTGTGAGTGAGTGAGTGTTTAAGTGGGTGAGTGTGTGAGTGAGTGAGTGTTTAAGTGGGTGAGTGTGTGAGTGAGTGAGTGAGTGTGTGTTTAAGTGGGTGAGTGTGTGAGTGAGTGTGTGTTTAAGTGGGTGAGTGTGTGAGTGGATGAGAGAGTGAGTGTTTAAGTGGGTGAGTGTGTGAGTGAGTGAGTGAGTGAGTGTGTGAGTGAGTGAGTGAGTGAGTGTTTAAGTGGGTGAGTGTGTGAGTGAGTGAGTGAGTGTTTAAGTGGGTGAGTGTGTGAGTGGATGAGAGTGTGTGTTTAAGTGGGTGAGTGTGTGAGTGAGTGTGTGTGTGTTTAAGTGGGTGAGTGTGTGAGTGAGTGAGTGTGTGTTTAAGTGGGTGAGTGTGTGAGTGGATGAGAGAGTGAGTGTTTAAGTGGGTGAGTGTGTGAGTGAGTGAGTGTTTCAGTGGGTGAGTGTGTGAGTGAGTGTGTGTTTAAGTGGGTGAGTGGGTGAGTGTGTGAGTGAGTGAGTGTTTCAGTGGGTGAGTGTGTGAGTGAGTGAGTGTGTGTTTAAGTGGGTGAGTGTGTGAGTGGATGAGAGAGTGAGTGTTTCAGTGGGTGAGTGAGTGAGTGAGTGAGTGTTTAAGTGGGTGAGTGTGTGAGTGAGTGAGTGTTTAAGTGTGTGAGTGTGTGAGTGAGTGTGTGAGTGTGTGTGTGTTTAAGTGGGTGAGTGTGTGAGTGAGTGTGTGTTTAAGTGGGTGAGTGAGTGTGTGTTTAAGTGGGTGAGTGTGTGAGTGAGTGTGTGTTTAAGTGGGTGAGTGTGTGAGTGAGTGTGTGTTTAAGTGGGTGAGTGTGTGAGTGAGTGTGTGTTTAAGTGGGTGAGTGTGTGAGTGGATGAGAGAGTGAGTGTTTAAGTGGGTGAGTGTGTGAGTGAGTGAGTGCGTGTTTAAGTGGGTGAGTGTGTGAGTGTGTGAGAGAGTGTGTGTTTAAGTGGGTGAGTGTGTGTGTGTTTAAGTGGGTGAGTGTGTGTGTTTAAGTGAGTGAGTGAGTGTGTGTTTAAGTGGGTGAGTGTGTGAGTGGGTGAGTGTGTGTTTAAGTGGGTGAGTGTGTGAGTGTGTGAGAGAGTGTGTGTTTAAGTGGGTGAGTGAGTCTTTAAGTGGGTGAGTGTGTGAGTGGATGAGTGTGTGAGTGTTTAAGTGGGTGAGTGTGTGTGTTTAAGTGAGTGAGTGAGTGAGTGTTTAAGTGGGTGAGTGTGTGAGTGAGTGAGTGTGTGTTTAAGTGGGTGAGTGTGTGAGTGTGTGAGTGAGTGTGTGTTTAAGTGGGTGAGTGTGTGAGTGAGTGAGTGAGTGTGTGTGTTTAAGTGAGTGAGTGTGTGTGTTTAAGTGAGTGTGTGTGTGAGTGTGTGTTTAAGTGGGTGAGTGTGTGAGTGTGTGTTTAAGTGGGTGAGTGTGTGAGTGAGTGAGTGAGTGCGTGTTTAAGTGGGTGAGTGTGTGAGTGAGTGAGTGAGTGCTTAAGTGAGTGTGTGAGTGAGTGAGTGAGTGAGTGTTTAAGTGGGTGAGTGTGTGAGTGGATGAGTGAGTGAGTGTTTAAGTGGGTGAGTGGGTGAGTGTGTGAGTGAGTGTGTGTTTAAGTGGGTGAGTGTGTGAGTGAGTGAGTGTTTAAGTGGGTGAGTGTGTGAGTGGATGAGAGAGTGAGTGTTTAAGTGGGTGAGTGTGTGAGTGAGTGAGTGAGTGTTTAAGTGGGTGAGTGTGTGAGTGAGTGAGTGTTTAAGTGGGTGAGTGTGTGAGTGGATGAGAGAGTGTGTGTTTAAGTGGGTGAGTGTGTGAGTGAGTGTGTGTTTAAGTGGGTGAGTGTG
>NW_027621629.1:17500-20000 GCF_964198595.1 Lampetra fluviatilis | reverse complement strand
GTCTCTGTGGGTCTCTATGAGTGTGGGTCTCTGTGGGTCTCTATGAGTATGGGTCTCTGTGAGTGTGGGTCTCTGTGGGTCTCTATGAGTGTGGGTCTCTGTGGGTCTCTATGAGTGTGGGTCTCTGTGGGTCTCTATGAGTATGGGTCTCTGTGAGTGTGGGTCTCTGTGGGTCTCTGAGTATGGATCTCTGTGAGTGTGGGTCTCTGTGGGTCTCTATGAGTGTGGGTCTCTGTGGGTCTCTATGAGTATGGGTCTCTGTGAGTGTGGGTCTCTGTGGGTCTCTATGAGTGTGGGTCTCTGTGGGTCTCTATGGGTATGGGTCTCTGTGAGTGTGGGTCTTTGTGGGTCTCTGAGTGTGGGTCTCTGTGGGTCTCTGTGAGTGTGGGTCTCTGTGGGTCTCTGTGGGTCTCTGTGGGTATGGGTCTCTGTGGGTCTCTATGAGTGTGGGTCTCTGTGGGTCTCTATGGGTATGGGTCTCTGTGAGTGTGGGTCTTTGTGGGTCTCTGAGTGTGGGTCTCTGTGGGTCTCTGTGAGTGTGGGTCTCTGTGGGTCTCTGTGGGTCTCTGTGGGTCTCTGTGGGTCTCTGTGGGTCTCTGGGTGTGGGTCTCTGTGGGTCTCTGTGGGTCTCTGTGGGTCTCTGTGGGTCTCTGTGGGTCTCTGGGTGTGGGTCTCTATGGGTCTCTGGGTGTGGGTCTCTATGGGTCTCTGGGTGTGGGTCTCTATGGGTGTGGGTCTCTGAGTGTGGGTCTCTGTGAGTGTGGATCTCTGTGGGTCTCTGTGGGTCTCTGTGGGTCTCTATGGGTGTGGGTCTCTGTGGGTCTCTATGAGTGTGGGTCTCTGTGGGTCTCTGTGGGTCTCTGTGGGTCTCTATGAGTGTGGGTCTCTGTGGGTCTCTATGGGTGTGGGTCTTTGTGGGTCTCTATGGGTCTTTGGGTGTGGGTCTCTGTGGGTCTCTATGAGTGTGGGTCTCTGTGGGTCTCTGTGGGTCTCTATGGGTGTGGGTCTCTGTGGGTCTCTATGAGTGTGGGTCTCTGTGGGTCTCTGTGGGTCTCTGTGGGTCTCTGTGGGTCTCTGGGTGTGGGTCTCTATGGGTCTCTGGGTGTGGGTCTCTATGGGTCTCTGGGTGTGGGTCTCTATGGGTGTGGGTCTCTGAGTGTGGGTCTCTGAGTGTGGGTCTCTGTGAGTGTGGGTCTCTGTGGGTCTCTGTGGGTCTCTGTGGGTCTCTATGGGTGTGGGTCTCTGTGGGTCTCTATGAGTGTGGGTCTCTGTGGGTCTCTGTGGGTCTCTGTGGGTCTCTATGAGTGTGGGTCTCTGTGGGTCTCTATGGGTGTGGGTCTTTGTGGGTCTCTATGGGTCTCTGGGTGTGGGTCTCTGTGGGTCTCTATGAGTGTGGGTCTCTGTGGGTCTCTATGGGTCTCTGGGTGTGGGTCTCTGTGGGTCTCTATGAGTGTGGGTTTTTGTGGGTCTCTATGGGTATGGGTCTCTGAGTGTGGGTCTCTGTGGGTCTCTGTGGGTCTCTGTGGGTCTCTATGGGTGTGGGTCTCTGTGGGTCTCTATGAGTGTGGGTCTCTGTGGGTCTCTGTGGGTCTCTATGAGTGTGGGTCTCTGTGGGTCTCTATGGGTGTGGGTCTTTGTGGGTCTCTATGGGTCTCTGGGTGTGGGTCTCTGTGGGTCTCTATGAGTGTGGGTCTCTGTGGGTCTCTATGGGTCTCTGGGTGTGGGTCTCTGTGGGTCTCTATGAGTGTGGGTCTTTGTGGGTTTCTATGGGTATGGGTCTCTGTGGGTCTCTGAGTGTGGGTCTCTGTGGGTCTCTGTGAGTGTGGGTCTCTGTGGGTCTCTATGGGTATGGGTCTCTGTGGGTCTCTGTGAGTGTGGGTCTCTGTGGGTCTCTGAGTCTCTGGGTGTGGGTCTCTGTGGGTCTCTATGAGTGTGGGTCTCTATGAGTGTGGGTCTCTATGAGTGTGGGTCTTTGTGGGTCTCTATGGGTCTCTGGGTGTGGGTCTCTGTGGGTATGGGTCTCTGTGCGTCTCTATGAGTGTGGGTCTCTGTGGGTCTCTATGAGTGTGGGTCTCTGTGGGTCTCTGTGGGTCTCTATGAGTGTGGGTCTCTGTGGGTCTCTATGGGTGTGGGTCTTTGTGGGTCTCTATGGGTCTCTGGGTGTGGGTCTCTGTGGGTCTCTATGAGTGTGGGTCTCTGTGGGTCTCTGGGTCTCTGGGTGTGGGTCTCTGTGGGTCTCTATGAGTGTGGGTCTTTGTGGGTTTCTATGGGTATGGGTCTCTGTGGGTCTCTGAGTGTGGGTCTCTGTGGGTCTCTGTGAGTGTGGGTCTCTGTGGGTCTCTATGGGTATGGGTCTCTGTGGGTCTCTGTGAGTGTGGGTCTCTGTGGGTCTCTGAGTCTCTGGGTGTGGGTCTCTGTGGGTCTCTATGAGTGTGGGTCTCTATGAGTGTGGGTCTCTATGAGTGTGGGTCTCTGTGGGTCTCTGTGGGTCTCTATGGGT
>NW_027621629.1:0-10000 GCF_964198595.1 Lampetra fluviatilis | reverse complement strand
GAGACACGGTGAGAGAGACACGGTGAGAGAGACACGGTGAGAGAGACACGGAGAGAGAGACACGGAGAGAGAGACACGCAGAGAGAGACACGGTGAGAGAGACACGGTGAGAGAGACACGGTGAGAGAGACACGGAGAGAGAGACGCGGTGAGAGAGACGCGGTGAGAGAGACACGGTGAGAGAGACACGGTGAGAGAGACACGGTGAGAGAGACACGGTGAGAGAGACACGTAGAGAGAGACACGGAGAGAGAGACACGGTGAGAGAGACACGGAGAGAGAGACACGGAGAGAGAGACACGGAGAGAGAGACACGGAGAGAGAGACACGGTGAGAGAGACACGGTGAGAGAGACACGGTGAGAGAGACACGGTGAGAGAGACACGGTGAGAGAGACACGGTGAGAGAGACACGGTGAGAGAGACACGTAGAGAGAGACACGGAGAGAGAGACACGGTGAGAGAGACACGGTGAGAGAGACACGGTGAGAGAGACACGGTGAGAGAGACACGGAGAGAGAGACACGATGAGAGAGACACGGTGAGAGAGACACGGTGAGAGAGACACGGTGAGAGAGACACGGTGAGAGAGACACGGTGAGAGAGACACGGTGAGAGAGACACGGTGAGAGAGACACGGAGAGAGAGACACGGTGAGAGAGACACGGTGAGAGAGACACGGTGAGAGAGACACGGTGAGAGAGACACGGTGAGAGAGACACGGTGAGAGAGACACGGTGAGAGAGACACGGTGAGAGAGACACGGAGAGAGAGACACGGTGAGAGAGACACGGTGAGAGAGACACGGTGAGAGAGACACGGTGAGAGAGACACGGTGAGAGAGACACGGTAAGAGAGACACGGTGAGAGAGACACAGTGAGACACGGAGAGAGAGACACGGTGAGACACGCAGAGAGAGACACGGTGAGAGAGACACGGTGAGACAGACACGGTGAGAGAGACACGGTGAGAGAGACACGGAGAGAGAGACACGGAGAGAGACACGGAGAGAGAGACACGGTGAGAGAGACACGGAGAGAGAGACACGGAGAGAGACACGGTGAGAGAGACACGGAGAGAGAGACACGGAGAGAGACACGGTGAGAGAGACACGGAGAGAGAGACACGGTGAGAGAGACACGGTGAGAGAGACACGGAGTGAGAGACACGGTGAGAGAGACGCGCTGAGAGAGACACGCTGAGAGAGACACGGAGAGAGACACGGTGAGAGAGACACGGAGAGAGAGACACGGAGAGAGAGACACGGTGAGAGAGACGCGCTGAGAGAGACACGCTGAGAGAGACACGGAGAGAGACACGGAGAGAGAGACACGGAGAGAGAGACACGGTGAGAGAGACACGGTGAGAGAGACACGGTGAGAGAGACACGGAGAGAGAGACACGGAGAGAGAGACACGGTGAGAGAGACGCGCTGAGAGAGACACGCTGAGAGAGACACGGTGAGAGAGACGCGGTGAGAGAGACGCGGTGAGACACGGTGAGAGAGACGCGGTGAGAGAGACGCGGTGAGAGAGACGCGGTGAGAGAGACACGGTGAGAGAGACACGGTGAGACACGCTGAGAGAGACACGGAGAGACACGGTGAGAGAGACACGGAGAGAGAGACACGGTGAGACACGGAGAGAGAGACACGGTGAGAGAGACACGGTGAGAGAGACACGGAGAGAGAGACACGGTGAGAGAGACACGGTGAGAGAGACACGGTGAGAGAGACACGGAGAGAGAGACACGGAGAGAGAGACACGGAGAGAGAGACACGGTGAGAGAGACACGGAGAGAGAGACACGCAGAGACACAGTGAGAGAGACACGCAGAGAGAGACACGGTGAGAGAGACACGGTGAGAGAGACGCGGTGAGAGAGACGCGGTGAGAGAGACACGGTGAGACACGGTGAGAGAGACACGGTGAGACACGCTGAGAAAGACACGCTGAGAGAGACACGGTGAGAGAGACACGGTGAGAGAGACACGGTGAGAGAGACACGCGGTGAGACACGGTGAGAGAGACACGGTGAGAGACACACGGTGAGAGAGACACGGTGAGAGAGACACGGTGAGAGAGACGCGCTGAGAGAGACGCGCTGAGAGAGACGCGGTGAGAGAGACGCGGTGAGAGAGACACGGTGAGACACGGTGAGAGAGACACGCTGAGGGAGACACGGTGAGAAAGACATGGAGAGAGACACGGTGAGAGAGAGACACGGTGAGAGAGACGCGCTGAGAGAGACGCGGTGAGAGAGACGCGGTGAGAGTGACACGGTGAGACACGGTGAGAGAGACACGCTGAGGGAGACACGGTGAGAAAGACATGGAGAGAGAGAGACACGGTGAGAGAGAGACACGGTGAGAGACACGCTGAGAGACACGGTGAGAGAGACACGCAGAGAGAGACACGGTGAGAGAGAGACACGGTGAGAGAGACACGCAGAGAGAGACACGGAGAGAGAGACACGGAGAGAGAGACACGGTGAGAGAGACACGGAGAGAGAGACACGCAGAGACACAGTGAGAGAGACACGCAGAGAGAGACACGGTGAGAGAGACGCGGTGAGAGAGACGCGGTGAGAGAGACACGGTGAGACACGCTGAGAAAGACACGCTGAGAGAGACACGGTGAGAGAGACACGTTGAGAGAGACACGGTGAGAGAGACACGGTGAGACACGCTGAGAAAGACACGCTGAGAGAGACACGGTGAGAGAGACACGGTGAGAGAGACACGGTGAGAGAGACACGGTGAGACACGCTGAGAAAGACACGCTGAGAGAGACACGGTGAGAGAGACACGGTGAGAGAGACACGGTGAGACACGCTGAGAAAGACACGCTGAGAGAGACACGGTGAGAGAGACACGGTGAGAGAGACACG
Source organism: Lampetra fluviatilis (assembly GCF_964198595.1). Lineage (NCBI taxonomy): Eukaryota > Metazoa > Chordata > Hyperoartia > Petromyzontiformes > Petromyzontidae > Lampetra > Lampetra fluviatilis. Next base: position 7,112 of record NW_027621629.1, on the reverse strand, counting down.
GTGAGAGAGACACGCGGTGAGACACGGTGAGAGAGACACGGTGAGAGACACAGTGAGAGAGACACGGTGAGAGAGACGCGGTGAGAGAGACGCGCTGAGAGAGACGCGGTGAGAGAGACGCGGTGAGAGAGACACGGTGAGACACGGTGAGAGAGACACGCTGAGGGAGACACGGTGAGAAAGACATGGAGAGAGAGAGACACGGTGAGAGAGAGACACGGTGAGAGACACGCTGAGAGAGACACGGTGAGAGAGACACGCAGAGAGAGACACGGTGAGAGAGAGACACGGTGAGAGAGACACGCAGAGAGAGACACGGAGAGAGAGACACGGAGAGAGAGACACGGTGAGAGAGACACGGAGAGAGAGACACGCAGAGACACAGTGAGAGAGACACGGTGAGAGAGACGCGGTGAGAGAGACGCGGTGAGAGAGACACGGTGAGACACGCTGAGAAAGACACGCTGAGAGAGACACGGTGAGAGAGACACGTTGAGAGAGACACGGTGAGAGAGACACGGTGAGACACGCTGAGAAAGACACGCTGAGAGAGACACGGTGAGAGAGACACGGTGAGAGAGACACGGTGAGAGAGACACGGTGAGACACGCTGAGAAAGACACGCTGAGAGAGACACGGTGAGAGAGACACGGTGAGAGAGACACGGTGAGACACGCTGAGAAAGACACGCTGAGAGAGACACGGTGAGAGAGACACGGTGAGAGAGACACGGTGAGAGAGACACGCGGTGAGACACGGTGAGAGAGACACGGTGAGAGACACAGTGAGAGAGACACGGTGAGAGAGACACGGTGAGAGAGACGCGCTGAGAGAGACGCGGTGAGACGCGGTGAGAGAGACGCGCTGAGAGAGACAGTGAGAGAGACACGCTGAGAGAGACGCGGTGAGAGAGACGCGGTGAGAGAGACACGGTGAGACGCGGTGAGAGAGACGCGCTGAGAGAGACACGGTGAGACACACAGTAACCCAAACCTCCCCTGACCCCTGACCCCTCACCCCTGACCCCTGACCCCAGCTCCCGCATTGCAAGGATCAGGATGAGCTCGCTCTGCCACTGCTGCCTGAGGACTGCTTCTTGCCGACTGCCCAGCAGGTAAAGGGACAGGCCCTGCAAGTGCCTGCCACGAGTGAGGAGGGGTGGGTGGGTGTGGGTGTGGGTGGGGTGGGTGGGTGGGGTGTGGGTGGAGGGGTGTGGGTGGGGTGTGGGTGGGTGTGGGTGGGTTGGTTGGTAGGGTGGATGGGGTGGGTGAGTGAGTGTAGGTGGGTGTGGGTGGGTAGTGTGGGGAGGTGTGAGTGTGGTGTGGGTGGGTGTGGGTGGGTAGGTGAGTGGGTAGTGTGGGGAGGTGTGGGTGGGGTGTGGGTGGGGTGTGGGTGGGTGAGTGAGTGTAGGTGGGTGTGGGTGGGTAGTGTGGGGAGGTGTGAGTGTGGTGTGGGTGGGTGTGGGTGGGTAGGTGAGTGGGTAGTGTGGGGAGGTGTGGGTGGGGTGTGGGTGGGGTGTGGGTGGGTGAGTGAGTGTAGGTGGGTGTACACCCAGTACACCCAGGACCCCATTCCAACCAAAAGTGGCCTGGTCTCAGCTAGCTGATGAAAGTTGCAAGCGAGAATTTCATCATCGCTTGCAGCTGGGGTTGGCATCGTCCCCCACTCCTCCTGATGTCGAGGGTAAATGGGCGAGGTTTAAGACTGTGACTCATGCAGCTGCAATGGCTGCTTTGGGTACGCGGTCCAGACCTCCCCAGAAACCCTGGCTGACAGAGGAGGTGTTCAGGTTAATTGAGAAAAAGCGACAGGCCCACTCTCATCGCCTACAGCATCCCACGTCGGAGAATGAGGAGGTTTACCGCAGCCTTCGCTCGGAGGTTCGGAGAGCCGTAAGGCGCTGTAAGGATGGGTGGTGGTCGCGGGTTGCTGAGGAGATGGAGTCTGCCTCAGTGGCCCGCGATCACAAATCACTATTTAATTCCATCAAAAAAGTAACCTGCAGCGCCACACCTATTACCATCATTAGAGGAAAAAACGGTGATCCAATCTCCGACCCCCAGGAACAGGTTTGCAGATTTGCTGAGCATTTCTGTGAGGTCCTGGGGGAGGGAAAATCTCTCAGCCAGGAAAACATCATGGCACAAAGTGGGGATAACCCTGCTGAGGCTGCGGTGCCTCAAATATTGGAAGAGGTCACCCCCTGTGAGTGGCTGGCTGAGGTACCAGCTGTTGAGGAAGTACTGAGGGCGATCCGGAGTCTGAGACCAGGGAAGGCACCGGTGCAGAGATGATCTCCCAAGCGAAATGCTGAGGGAGGGTGGCGTTTGTGCACAGACTGCCCTATATGACATCATAACAACAGTCTGGACCACTGGACGGGTTCCGCAGGACTGGAAGGATGCCCTGGTGGTCCCCCTCTTTAAGAAGGGGGACCGTACCGACTGTAACAACTACAGGGGCATCTCACTCCTCAGTGTGCCGGGTAAGGTCCTGGCAAGGATTATTCAACATCGCCTTGCTAGGCACGCTGAGGAGAGGCTTGCGGAGCCCCAATGCGGTTTCAGGAAAGGGCGGTCCTGCACAGATGCCATATTTTCTGTCCGTCTGCTACAGCAGAGGTGTAGGGAATTCCAAAAAGACCTACATCTCTGCTTTATTGACCTGGTCAAGGCCTATGATACCATCAGTAGGACTGGGCTCTGGGTTGTTCTTCGTGCTTTCGGAGTCCCTGACCCTCTGCTCACGATCATTAAGGACCTTCATGATGGTGAGCGGGCCCGGGTAAAACTACGTGGCCGGGAGTCGGAGCCTTTCCCTGTACACCTTGGGGTGCGACAGGGATGTCCTCTGGCTCCCACATTATTTAACATCTATTTCGACTGCATAGTTCGTGAAGCCTTCAATAGCTGTACCGGGGGAATTACCATTTGGTACAGATATAATGGGAGGCTGATCGACGCCCGGGTGCGATCAAGGGATGGCTCCCTATTGGTCAACCACGTTATGTATGCCGATGATTTGGTAATAGCTGCTCATTCAGAAGAGGAGTTGGAGACGCTGCTGCTGAGACTGGAGCGTGCCACTAAGAGGTGGGGCCTTACCATCAGCCCCACCAAAACTAAGCACCTGCCTGGGTATTTTGTACCATCGGGCACTCCACCCCCACAACTCTCAATCGGTGATGGGGCAGTTGTGGAGAGAGTGGAGAGTTTCCCATACCTGGGCAGTGTGCTTATGACCGGCTCCAGTTTATCAGCAGAGGTCTCACTCCGAATCAGTCGAGCGGCAATATCTTTTCATCGGTTGCGTAACGCTGTGTGGAAGCTACCTGGTCTGTCGCTCCGCACGAAGCTTCAGGTCTTCTCGGCCACGGTCATTCCCTCCCTTCTCTACGCTTGCGAAACGTGGACCCCCCTAGTGGAGCATCTTCGCCGGTTGGAAACATTTAGGCTGGCCTGCCTACGATCCATCCTGGGTTTAACCAGGCTGGATTGTGTGAGGAGCTCACAAGTCCTTGAAAGATCTGGGCAAAGTCCCATCAGTGAGCTCCTCCGGCAGGCAAGGCTGCGTTGGCTGGGTCATGTAGCCCGCATGCCCAGCCACCGCATGCCTAAACAGCTTTTGTTCGGCCGGATCGAGGGGGCTAAACGGGCGCGGCACGGGCTAGAGAAGAGATGGAGTGATGTGGCACAGGAGGACGTGGAGCTGAGTGGACTTGCCGATGACTGGTACCAGCGGTGTCAAGATCGGCCTCAGTGGAGGAGGCTCGTGAAGGACGCTACTGGGCAGTTGGAGGCAGTCGCCCTCCAACAACAACGGAGGGCGGAGGAGCGACGCTCACAACAACGAGCGGAGCGCCGGGTGGCTAAAGCACAGCAAGTTGGCACAGTAGGGGGCACAGGTGGTGCATCAGCCAGTCATCTCGGTCATCTCGATCAGTCGACCCGTGGCACCTGGGTCTGCCCCGTGACCTCCTGCCAGCGGGCGTTCGACACTTCACGTGGCCTCAGGGTGCACATGGCCTGGCACAAGCGTCGTGGTGACGTCACCGCCACTTAGTGGCGAATGGCGGTTGTTGTTGTAGGTGGGTGGGTGGGTGTGGGTGGGTAGTGTGGGGAGGTGTGGGTGGGGTGTGGGTGGGGTGTGGGTGGGGTGTGGGTGGGTTGGTTGGTAGGGTGGATGCGGTGGGTGAGTGAGTGTAGGTGGGTGGGTGGGTGTGGGTGGGTAGTGTGGGGAGGTGTGGGTGTGGGTGGGTAGTGTGGGGAGGTGTGGGTGGGGTGTGGGTGGGGTGTGGGTGGGTGTGGGTGGGTAGGTGGGTGGGTAGTGTGGGGAGGTGTGGGTGGGTGTGGGTGGGTGTGGGTGGGTAGTGTGGGGAGGTGTGGGTGGGGTGTGGGTGGGGTGTGGGTGGGGTGTGGGTGGGTGTGGGTGGGTAGGTGGGTGGGTGGGTGTGGGTGGGTAGTGTGGGGAGGTGTGGGTGGGTGTGGGTGGGTTGGGGGGTGTTGGTGGGTTGGGTGTGGGTGGATAGGGTGGGTAGGGTGGGTGTGGGTGGGTAGGGTGGGTAGGGTGGGTGGGTGTGGGTAGGGTGGGTGTGGGTGGGTAGGCTGGGTGTGGGTGGGTAGGGTAGGTGTGGGGGTGGGTGGTGTGGGTAGGGTGGGTGTGGATAGGGTGGGTGTGGATAGGGTGGGATGGGGAGGGTGGGGTGGGTGGGTGGGTGTGGGTGGGTGGGTGTGGGTGGGTGGTTGTGGGTAGGGTGGGTGGTGTGCGTGGTGTGGGTGGTGTGGGTAGGGTGGGTGTGGGTAGGGTGGGTGGGGTGGGATGGGGAGGGTGGGGTGGGTGGGTGTGTGTGGGTGGGTCAGGATGGGTGGGTGAGGGTGTGGGTGGGGTGGGGTGTGGGTGGGTGGTGTGGGTGAGTAGGGTGGGTAGGGTGGGTGTGGGTAGGGTGGGTGTTGGTGGGTAGGGTGGGGTGGGGTGGGTGGGCGTGGGTGGGTAGGGTGGGAGTGGGTGCGTGGGTAGGGTGGGTGGGTGTGGGTAGGGTGGGTAGAGTGGGTGGGGTGGGAGTGGGTAGGGTGGGTGGTGTGGATGGGTAGGGTGGGAGTGGGTGGGTAGGGTGGGTGGTGTGGGTGGGTGGGTGTGGGTAGGGTGGGTAGGGTGGGTGTGGGTAGGTAGGGTGGGTAGGGTGGGTGGGTGTGGGTAGGGTGGGTAGAGTGGGTGGGGTGGGAGTGGGTAGGGTGGGTAGGGTGGGTGGTGTGGATGGGTAGGGTGGGTGGTGTGGGTGGGTGGGTGTGGGTAGGGTGGGTGTGGGTAGGTAGGGTGGGTAGGGTGGGTAGGGTAGTGTGGGTGGGTTGGGTGGGTGGGGTGGGGTGTGGGTGGGTAGGGTGGGAGTGGGTGAGTAGGGTGGGTAGGGTGGGTGTGGGTAGGGTGGGTGTTGGTGGGTAGGGTGGGGTGGGGTGGGTGGGCGTGGGTGGGTAGGGTGGGAGTGGGTGCGTGGGTAGGGTGGGTGGGTGTGGGTAGGGTGGGTAGAGTGGGTGGGGTGGGAGTGGGTAGGGTGGGTGGTGTGGATGGGTAGGGTGGGAGTGGGTGGGTAGGGTGGGTGGTGTGGGTGGGTGGGTGTGGGTAGGGTGGGTAGGGTGGGTGTGGGTGGGTAGGGTGGGTGGGTGTGGGTAGGGTGGGTAGAGTGGGTGGGGTGGGAGTGGGTAGGGTGGGTAGGGTGGGTGGTGTGGATGGGTAGGGTGGGTGGTGTGGGTGGGTGGGTGTGGGTAGGGTGGGTGTGGGTAGGTAGGGTGGGTAGGGTGGGTAGGGTAGTGTGGGTGGGTTGGGTGGGTGGGGTGGGGTGTGGGTGGGTAGGGTGTGGGTGGGTGGTGTGGGTGAGTAGGGTGGGTAGGGTGGGTAGGGTGGGTGGGTAGGGTGGGTGTGAGTAGGGTGGGTGGGTGGGTAGGTGGGGTGGGTAGGGTGGGAGTGGGGTGGTTAGGGTGGGTAGGGTGGGGTGGGTGTGTAGGTAGGGCGGGTAGGGTGGGTGGGTGGGTGGGTGTGGGTGGGTAGGGTAGGGTGGGTTTGGATGGGTAGGGTGGGTAGGGTGGGGGGGTGGGGTAGTGTGGGTAGGGTGGGTGGGGTGGGGTGGGTGGTGTGGGTGAGTAGGGTGGGTAGTGTGGGTGTGGGTGGGTAGGGTGGGTAGGGTGGGTGTGGGTAGGGTGGGTCGGGTGAGTGTGGGTGGGTCGGGTGGGTGAGTATGGTGGGTGTGGGTGGGGGGTGTGGGTAGGGTGGGTAGTGTGGTTGTGTAGGGTGGGTAGGGTGAGGAGTATGATGAGTATGGTGGGTGTGGGTGGGTAGGGTGGGTGGGTGTGGGTAGGGTGGGTAGGGTGGGTGGGTGTGGGTGGGTAGGGTGGGTAGTGTGGGTAGGGTGGGTAGTGTGGGTAGGGTGGGTGGGTGTGGGTAGGGCGGGGTAGGGTGGGTAGGGTGGGTGTGGGTAGGGTGGGTGTGGGTAGGGTGGGTGGGGTGTGGGTGGGGTGGGTAGGGTGGGTGGGGTGGGTGAGTAGGGTGGGTAGTGTGGGTGTGGGTGGGTAGGGTGGGTGTGGGTAGGGTGGGTCGGGTGAGTGTGGGTGGTGGGTATGGGTGAGTGTGGGGTGGGTGAGTAGTGTGGGTGTGGGTGGGTAGTGTGGGTGTGGGTGGGTAGGGTGGGTAGGGTGGGTAGGGTGAGGGAGTATGGTGAGTATGGTGGGTGTGGGTGGTAGGGTGGGTAGGGTGGGTGTGGGTAGGGTGGGTCGGGTGGGGTGGTGGGTGGGTCGGGTGGGTGTGGGTGGGTGTGGGGTGGGTGGGGTAAGGGTGGGTAGGGTGGGTAGGGTGAGGGAGTATGGTGAGTATGGTGGGTGTGGGTGGGTAGGGTGGGTATGGTGAGTAGGGTGGAAGGGTGAGGAGTGGGTAGGGTGGGTGTGGGCGGGTAGGGTGGGTAGGGTGGGTAGGGTATGGTGTAGGGTGGGTAGGGTGGGTGGGTAGGGTGGGTGTGGGTGGGTAGGGTGGGTGTGGGGTGTGGGTAGGGTGGGTGTGGGTGGGTAGGGTGGGTGTGGGTGGGTAGGGTGGGTGGGTAGGGTGGGTAGGGTGGGTGTGGGTGGGTA
>NW_027621628.1:12500-19636 GCF_964198595.1 Lampetra fluviatilis | reverse complement strand
ATCACTACCATCACTACCATCATCATCACCATCACTACCATCATCATCACCATCACTACCATCATCAACACCATCACTACCATCATCATCACCATCACTACCATCATCATCACCATCACTACCATCATCATCTACCATCATTACCCATCATCATCACCACCATCATCACTACCATCATCACTACCATCATCATCACCATCACTACCATCATCATCACCATCACTACCATCATCATCACCATCACTACCATCATCATCACCATCACTACCATCATCATCACCATCACTACCATCATCATCACCATCACTACCATCATCATCACCATATCACTACCATCATCATCACCATCACTACCATCATCATCACCATCACTACCATCATCATCACCATCACTACCATCATCATCACCATCACTACCATCATCATCACCATCATTACCATCATCATCACCACCATCATCACTACCATCATCACTACCATCATCATCACCATCACTACCATCATCATCACCATCACTACCATCATCATCACCATCACTACCATCATCATCACCATCACTACCATCATCATCACCATCACTACCATCATCATCACCATCACTACCATCATCATCACCATCACTACCATCATCATCACCATCACTACCATCATCATCACCATCACTACCATCATCATCACCATCACTACCATCATCATCACCATCACTACCATCATCATCACCATCACTACCATCATCATCACCATCACTACCATCATCATCACCATCACTACCATCATCATCACCATCACTACCATCATCATCACCATCACTACCATCATCATCACCATCACTACCATCATCATCACCATCACTACCATCATCATCACCATCATTACCATCATCATCACCACCATCATCACTACCATCATCACTACCATCATCATCACCATCACTACCATCATCATCACCATCACTACCATCATCATCACCATCACTCATCATCACCATCACTACCATCATCACTACCATCATCACTACCATCATCATCACCATCACTACCATCATCATCACCATCACTACCATCATCATCACCATCACTACCATCATCATCACCATCACTACCATCATCATCACCATCACTACCATCATCATCACCATCACTACCATCATCATCACCATCACTACCATCATCATCACCATCACTACCATCATCATCACCATCATTACCATCATCATCACCACCATCATCACTACCATCATCACTACCATCATCATCACCATCACTACCATCATCATCACCATCACTACCATCATCACTACCATCATCACTACCATCACTACCATCATCATCACCATCACTACCATCATCATCACCATCACTACCATCATCATCACCATCACTACCATCATCATCACCATCACTACCATCATCATCACCATCACTACCATCATCATCACCATCACTACCATCATCATCACCATCACTACCATCATCATCACCATCATTACCATCATCATCACCATCACTACCATCATCATCACCATCATTACCATCATCATCACCATCATTACCATCATCATCACCATCACTACCATCATCATCACCATCACTACCATCATCATCACCATCATTACCATCATCATCACCATCACTACCATCATCATCACCATCATTACCATCATCATCACCATCATTACCATCATCATCACCATCACTACCATCATCATCACCATCACTACCATCATCATCACCATCACTACCATCATCATCACCATCACTACCATCATCATCACCATCACTACCATCATCATCACCATCACTACCATCATCATCACCATCACTACCATCATCATCACCATCACTACCATCATCATCACCATCACTACCATCATCATCACCATCACTACCATCATCATCACCATCATTACCATCATCATCACCATCACTACCATCATCATCACCATCACTACCATCATCATCACCATCACTACCATCATCATCACCATCACTACCATCATCATCACCATCACTACCATCATCATCACTATCACTACCATCATCATCACCATCATTACCATCATCATCACCACCATCATCACTACCATCATCACTACCATCATCATCACCATCACTACCATCATCATCACCATCACTACCATCATCATCACCATCACTACCATCATCATCACCATCACTACCATCATCATCACCATCACTACCATCATCATCACCATCACTACCATCATCATCACCATCACTACCATCATCACCACCATCACTACCATCATCATCACCATCACTACCATCAAAAATCATCATCACTACCATCATCATCACCATCACTACCATCATCATCACCATCACTACCATCATCATCACCATCACTACCATCATCATCACCATCACTACCATCATCATCACCATCACTACCATCATCATCACCATCACTACCATCATCATCACCATCACTACCATCATCATCACCATCACTACCATCATCATCACCACCATCATCACTACCATCATCACTACCATCATCATCACCATCACTACCATCATCATCACCATCACTACCATCATCATCACCATCACTACCATCATCATCACCATCACTACCATCATCATCACCATCACTACCATCATCATCACCATCACTACCATCATCATCACCATCACTACCATCATCATCACCATCACTACCATCATCATCACCATCACTACCATCATCATCACCATCACTACCATCATCATCACCATCACTCACTCAGCCACTCACTCAGCCACTCACTCACTCAGCCACTCACTCACTAAGCCAGTCGCGAACTCACCCACTCACTCAACCACTCACTCAGCCACTCATTAACTCAGCCACTCACTCACTCAGCCACTCACTCACTCAACCACTCACTCACTCAACCACTCACTCACTCAACCACTCACTCACTCAGCCACTCACTCACTCAGCCACTCACTCACTCAGCCACTCACTCACTAAGCCAGTCGCTAACTCACCCACCCACTCACTCACCCACTCACTCAACCACTCACTCACTCAGCCACTCACTCACTAAGCCACTCACTCACTCAGCCACTCACTCACTCAGCCACTCACTCATTAAGCCACTCACTCACTCAGCCACTCACTCACTCAGCCACTCACTCACTCAGCCACTCACTCACTCAGCCACTCACTCACTAAGCCACTCACTCACTCAGCCACTCACTCACTCAGCCACTCACTCACTCAGCCACTCACTCACTCAACCACTCACTCACCCACTCACTCACCCACTCACTCACCCACTCCCTCCTGCACTCCCCGTGTCCCACTGATCAGTTTGGGAAGTAAAAAGCATTCGCCACTAGAGGTCGCGATAATATAAGTCACATACTCACTCACACACTCATTCACTCAGCCACTCAGTCATTCACTCACTCAGCCACTCACTCATTCACTCAGCCACCCACCCACTCAGTCATTCACTCACTCATTCAACCACTCATTCACTCAGCAACTCACTCACCCGCTCACCCACTCATTCACTCAGCCACTCACTCACTCAGCCACTCAGTCATTCACTCACTCAGCCACTCACTCATTCACTCAGCCACCCACCCACTCAGCCATTCACTCACTCACTCACTCACCCACTCATTCACTCAGCCACTCACTCAGCCACTCAGTCATTCACTCACCCACTCATTCACTCAGCCACTCACTCACTCAGCCCCTCAGTCACTTACTCACTCACCCACTCATTCACTCAGCCACTCACTCACTCAGCCACTCACTCACTCGCTCACCCACTCATTCACTCAGCCACTCACTCACTCAGCCACTCAGTCATTCACTCACCCACTCATTCACTCAGCCACTCACTCACTCAGCCACTCACTCACTCAACCAATCACTCACTCAGCCACTCACTCACTTAGCCACTCACTCACTCAGCCACTCACTCACTCAGCCACTCAATCAGCCACTCAGTCACTCACCCACTCACCCAGCAACTCACTCACTCACTCACCCACTCACCCACTCACTCACCCACTCAACCAGCAACTCACCCACTCACTCAGCCACTCACTCAGTCACTCATCCACCAACCCACTCACCTACTCACTCAACCAATCACTCACTCACCCACCCACTCACCCCTCAGCCACTCATCTCACCCACCCACTCACTCACCCATCCACTCACCCAACCACCCATTCACCCACCCACTCACTGACTCACCCACTCACTCACCCATCCACTCACCCACCCACTCACTGACTCACTCACTCACTCATTCACTCAGCCACTCACTCACTCAGCCACTCACTCACTCAGCCACGCAGTCATTCACTCACTCAGCCACTCACTCACTCAGGACTCATTCACTCAGCCACTCACTCAGCCACTCACTCAGCCACTCACTCAGCCACTCACTCACCCACTCATTCACTCAGCCACCCACTCAGCCACTCAGCCATTCACTCACTCACTCACTCACCCACTCATTCACTCAGCCACTCACTCACTCAGCCACTCAGTTATTAACTCACTCAGCCACTCAGCCACTCACTCACTCAGCCACTCACTCACTCAGCCACTCACTCACTCAGCCACTCAGTCATTCACTCACCCACTCATTCACTCAGCCACTCACTCACTCAGCCACTCAGTTATTAACTCACTCAGCCACTCACTCATTCACTCAGCCACCCACCCACTCAGCCATTCACTCACTCACTCACTCACCCACTCATTCACTCAGCCACTCACTCACTCAGCCACTCAGTCATTCACTCACCCACTCATTCACTCAGCCACTCACTCACTCAGCCACGCAGTCATTCACTCACTCAGCCACTCACTCACTCAGGACTCATTTACTCAGCCACTCACTCAGCCACTCACTCAGCCACTCACTCACTCAGCCACTCACTCACCCACTCATTCACTCAGCCACTCAGCCATTCACTCACTCACTCACCCACTCATTCACTCAGCCACTCACTCACTCAGCCACTCAGTTATTAACTCACTCAGCCACTCAGCCACTCACTCACTCAGCCACTCACTCACTCAGCCACTCACTCACTCAGCCACTCACTCACTCGCTCACCCACTCATTCACTCAGCGACCCACCCACTCAGCCAATCAGTCATTCACTCACTCACTTATTCACTCAGCCACACACTCACTCAGCCACTCAGTCATTCACTTACTCACTCACTCAGCCACTCACTCACTCAGCCACTCACTCACTCAACCAATCACTCACTCAGCCACTCACTCACTTAGCCACTCACTCACTCAGCCACTCACTCACTCAGCCACTCACTCAGCCACTCAGTCACTCAGCCACTCACCCAGCAACTCACTCACTCACTCAGCCACTCACTCACTCACTCATCCACCAACCCCCTCACCTACTCACTCATCCGCCCATTCACTCACCCACTCACCTACCCAGTCACTCACCCACTCACCCACTCACTCACCCACTCACCCAGCAACTCACCCACTCACTCAGCCACTCACTCAGTCACTCATCCACCAACCCACTCACCTACTCACTCAACCAATCACTCACTCACCCACCCACTCACCCCTCAGCCACTCATCTCACCCACCCACTCACTCACCCATCCACTCACCCAACCACCCATTCACCCACCCACTCACTGACTCACCCACTCACTCACCCATCCACTCACCCACCCACTCACTGACTCACTCACTCACTCATTCACTCAGCCACTCACTCACTCAGCCACTCACTCACTCGCTCACCCACTCATTCACTCAGCCACTCACTCACACAGCCACGCAGTCATTCACTCACTCAGCCACTCACTCACTCAGGACTCATTCACTCAGCCACTCACTCAGCCACTCACTCAGCCACTCACTCAGCCACTCACTCACCCACTCATTCACTCAGCCACCCACTCAGCCACTCAGCCATTCACTCACTCACTCACTCACCCACTCATTCACTCAGCCACTCACTCACTCAGCCACTCAGTTATTAACTCACTCAGCCACTCAGCCACTCACTCACTCAGCCACTCACTCACTCAGCCACTCACTCACTCAGCCACTCACTCACTCGCTCACCCACTCATTCACTCAGCGACCCACCCACTCAGCCAATCAGTCATTCACTCACTCACTTATTCACTCAGCCACACACTCACTCAGCCACTCAGTCATTCACTTACTCACTCACTCAGCCACTCACTCACTCAGCCACTCACTCACTCAACCAATCACTCACTCAGCCACTCACTCACTTAGCCACTCACTCACTCAGCCACTCACTCACTCAGCCACTCACTCAGCCACTCAGTCACTCACCCACTCACCCAGCAACTCACTCACTCACTCAGCCACTCACTCACTCACTCATCCACCAACCCCCTCACCTACTCACTCACCCGCCCATTCACTCACCCACTCACCTACCCAGTCACTCACCCACTCACCCACTCACTCACCCACTCACCCAGCAACTCACCCACTCACTCAGCCACTCACTCAGTCACTCATCCACCAACCCACTCACCTACTCACTCAACCAATCACTCGCTCACCCACCCACTCACCCCTCAGCCACTCATCTCACCCACCCACTCACTCACCCATCCACTCACCCAACCACCCATTCACCCACCCACTCACTGACTCACCCACTCACTCACCCATCCACTCACCCACTCACCCACCCACTCACTGACTCACTCACTCACCCACTCACCCACTCACTCCTCATCCACTCACTCACCCACTCACTCACTCACCCACCCACTCACCCCTCATCCACTCATCTCACCCACCCACTCACTCACTCACCCATCCACTCACCCAACCACCCTTCACCCACCCACTCACTGACTCACCCACTCACTCAACCATCCACCCACCCACTCACCCACCCAGCCACTCACCCACCCACCCACTCACTGACTCACCCACTCACTCAACCATCCACTCACTCACTCACCCACCCACCCACTCACTGACTCACCCACTCACTCACCCACTCACCCACTCACTCCTCATCAACTAACTCACTCACTCACTCACCCACTCACTCACTCACTCACTCACCCATCCACTCACCCACTCACCCACCCACCCACTCACTGACTCACCCACT
>NW_027621628.1:0-7500 GCF_964198595.1 Lampetra fluviatilis | reverse complement strand
GTGTGACTGTGTGTGTATGTGTGTGTGTGTGACTGTGTGTCTGTGTGTGAGTGTGTGTGTGACTGTGTGTGTGTGACTGTGTGTGACTGAGTGTGTGTGTGACTGTGTGTGTCTGTGTGTGTGTGTGACTGTGTGTGTGTGACTGTGTGTGTGTGACTGTGTGTGTGTGACTGTGTGTGACTGACTGTGTGTGACTGTGTGTGTATGTGTGTGTGTGACTGTGTGTGACTGTGTGTGTATGTGTGTGTGTGACTGTGTGTGAGTGTGTGTGTGACTGTGTGTGTGTATGTGTGATTGTGTGTGTGACTGTGTGTGACTGTGTGTGTGTGACTGTGTGTGTGTGACTGTGTGTGACTGAGTGTGTGTGTGACTGTGTGTGAGTGTGTGATTTAGGCGGAACAGTCAATCCATCAGCTGTTTATATATTAAAAAAGAACTCCAAACAGCATCAACAACAGGCGGAGTGACAACACGACAGTCGGCCGCGTGTCAATCAACAACCACCCCCCCCCTCCCCAGCGTGCTCACGTCTCTGTGTGTGTGGCAGGGTGACACAGTGTGGGTGACACAGTGAGGGTGACAAAGTGTGTGTGTGGCAGGGTGACACAGTGTGTGTGGCAGGGTGACACAGTGTGTGTGGCAGGGTGACACAGTGTGTGTGTGGCAGGGTGACATAGTGTGGCAGGGTGACACAGTGTGGGTGACACAGTGAGGGTGACACAGTGTGTGGCAGGGTGACACAGTGTGTGTGGCAGGGTGACACAGTGTGTGTGGCAGGGTGACATAGTGTGTGTGGCAGGGTGACATAGTGTGGCAGGGTGACACAGTGTGGGTGACACAGTGAGGGTGACACAGTGTGTGTGGCAGGGTGACACAGTGTGTGTGTGGCAGGGTGACATAGTGTGGCAGGGTGACACAGTGTGGGTGACACAGTGAGGGTGACAAAGTGTGTGTGTGGCAGGGTGACACAGTGTGTGTGGCAGGGTGACACAGTGTGTGTGGCAGGGTGACACAGTGTGTGTGTGGCAGGGTGACATAGTGTGGCAGGGTGACACAGTGTGGGTGACACAGTGAGGGTGACACAGTGTGTGTGGCAGGGTGACACAGTGTGTGTGGCAGGGTGACACAGTGTGTGTGGCAGGGTGACATAGTGTGTGTGGCAGGGTGACATAGTGTGGCAGGGTGACACAGTGTGGGTGACACAGTGAGGGTGACACAGTGTGTGTGGCAGGGTGACACAGTGTGTGTGTGGCAGGGTGACATAGTGTGGCAGGGTGACACAGTGTGGGTGACACAGTGAGGGTGACAAAGTGTGTGTGTGGCAGGGTGACACAGTGTGTGTGGCAGGGTGACATAGTGTGGCAGGGTGACACAGTGTGGGTGACACAGTGAGGGTGACAAAGTGTGTGTGTGGCAGGGTGACACAGTGTGTGTGGCAGGGTGACATAGTGTGGCAGGGTGACACAGTGTGGGTGACACAGTGAGGGTGACAAAGTGTGTGTGTGGCAGGGTGACACAGTGTGTGTGGCAGGGTGACACAGTGTGTGTGGCAGGGTGACATAGTGTGGCAGGGTGACACAGTGTGGGTGACACAGTGAGGGTGACAAAGTGTGTGTGTGACAGGGTGACACAGTGTGGCAGGGTGACACAGTGTGGGTGACACAGTGAGGGTGACACAGTGTGTGTGGCAGGGTGACACAGTGTGTGTGGCAGGGTGACACAGTGTGTGTGGCAGGGTGACACAGTGTGTGTGACAGGGTGACATAGTGTGGCAGGGTGACACAGTGTGACAGGGTGACACAGTGTGGCAGGGTGACACAGTGTGGGTGACACAGTGAGGGTGACACAGTGTGTGTGGCAGGGTGACACAGTGTGTGTGGCAGGGTGACACAGTGTGTGTGGCAGGGTGACACAGTGTGGCAGGGTGACATAGTGTGAAAGGGTGACACAGTGTGGGTGATACAGTGAGGGTGACAGGGTGACATAGTGTCGCAGGGTGACACGGTGTGGGTGACACAGTGAGACTGACACAGTGAGACTGACACAGTGAGACGGACACAGTGAGACTGACACAGTGAGGGTGACACAGTGAGGGTGACACAGTGAGGGTGACACAGTGAGGGTGACACAGTGAGGCTGACACAGTGAGACTGACACAGTGAGACTGACACAGTGAGGGTGACACAGTGAGACTGACACAGTGAGACTGGCACAGTGAGACTGACACAGTGAGACGGACACAGTGAGGGTGACACAGTGAGGGTGACACAGTGAGGGTGACACAGTGAGGGTGACACAGTGAGGCTGACACAGTGAGACTGACACAGTGAGACGGACACAGTGAGACTGACACAGTGAGACTGACACAGTGAGGGTGACACAGTGAGGGTGACACAGTGAGACTGACACAGTGAGACTGACACAGTGAGACGGACACAGTGAGACTGACACAGTGAGGGTGACGCAGTGAGACTGACACAGTGAGGGTGACACAGTGAGACGGACACAGTGAGACTGACACAGTGAGACTGACACAGTGAGACTGACAGTGAGACTGACACAGTGAAGGTGACACAGTGAGACTGACACAGTGAGACTGACACAGTGAGGGTGACAGTGAGACTGACACAGTGAAGGTGACACAGTGAGACTGACACAGTGAGACTGACACAGTGAGGGTGACACAGTGAGGGTGACACAGTGAGGGTGACACAGTGAGACTGACACAGTGAGGGTGACACAGTGAGGGTGACACAGTGAGGGTGACACAGTGAGACTGACACAGTGAGGGTGACACAGTGAGGGTGACACAGTGAGACTGACACAGTGAGGGTGACACAGTGAGGGTGACACAGTGAGACTGACACAGTGAGACTGACACAGTGAGGGTGACACAGTGAGACTGACACAGTGAGGGTGACACAGTGAGACTGACACAGTGAGACTGACACAGTGAGGGTGACACAGTGAGACTGACACAGTGAGGGTGACGCAGTGAGACTGACACAGTGAGACTGACACAGTGAGGGTGACACAGTGAGACTGACACAGTGAGACTGACACAGTGAGGGTGACACAGTGAGGGTGACGCAGTGAGACTGACACAGTGAGACGGACACAGTGAGACTTACACAGTGAGACTGACACAGTGAGGCTGACACAGTGAGACTGACACAGTGAGACTGACACAGTGAGGGTGACACAGTGAGGGTGACACAGTGAGGGTGACACAGTGAGGGTGACACAGTGAGACTGACACAGTGAGACTGACACAGTGAGGGTGACACAGTGAGACTGACACAGTGAGACTGACACAGTGAGACGGACACAGTGAGACTGACACAGTGAGGGTGACACAGTGAGGGTGACACAGTGAGGGTGACACAGTGAGACTGACACAGTGAGGGTGACACAGTGAGGGTGACACAGTGAGGGTGACACAGTGAGGGTGACACAGTGAGACTGACACAGTGAGGGTGACACAGTGAGACTGACACAGTGAGACTGACACAGTGAGACTGACACAGTGAGACTGACACAGTGAGGGTGACACAGTGAGGGTGACACAGTGAGGGTGACACAGTGAGGCTGACACAGTGAGGCTGACACAGTGAGACTGACACAGTGAGGGTGACACAGTGAGACTGACACAGTGAGACTGACACAGTGAGGCTGACACAGTGAGACTGACACAGTGAGACTGACACAGTGAGGGTGACACAGTGAGGGTGACACAGTGAGGGTGACACAGTGAGACTGACAGTGAGGGTGACACAGTGAGGGTGACACAGTGAGGGTGACACAGTGAGGCTGACACAGTGAGGGTGACACAGTGAGGGTGACACAGTGAGGGTGACACAGTGAGACTGACACAGTGAGGGTGACACAGTGAGGGTGACACAGTGAGGGTGACACAGTGAGGGTGACACAGTGAGACTGACACAGTGAGGGTGACACAGTGAGGGTGACACAGTGAGACTGACACAGTGAGGGTGACACAGTGAGGGTGACACAGTGAGGGTGACACAGTGAGGGTGACACAGTGAGACTGACACAGTGAGGGTGACACAGTGAGGGTGACACAGTGAGATTGACACAGTGAGACTGACACAGTGAGGGTGACACAGTGAGACTGACACAGTGAGACTGACACAGTGAGGGTGACACAGTGAGACTGACACAGTGAGACTGACACAGTGAGGGTGACACAGTGAGGGTGACACAGTGAGGGTGACACAGTGAGACTGACACAGTGAGGGTGACACAGTGAGGGTGACACAGTGAGACTAACACAGTGAGACTGACACAGTGAGGGTGACACAGTGAGGGTGACACAGTGAGGGTGACACAGTGAGACTGACACAGTGAGGGTGACACAGTGAGACTGACACAGTGAGGGTGACACAGTGAGGGTGACACAGTGAGGGTGACACAGTGAGACTGACACAGTGAGACTGACACAGTGAGGGTGACACAGTGAGGGTGACACAGTGAGACTGACACAGTGAGGGTGACACAGTGAGGGTGACACAGTGAGGGTGACACAGTGAGGGTGACACAGTGAGACTGACACAGTGAGGGTGACACAGTGAGACTGACACAGTGAGGGTGACACAGTGAGGGTGACACAGTGAGACTGACACAGTGAGGGTGACACAGTGAGGGTGACACAGTGAGGGTGACACAGTGAGACTGACACAGTGAGAGTGACACAGTGAGACTGACACAGTGAGGGTGACACAGTGAGGGTGACACAGTGAGACTGACACAGTGAGGGTGACACAGTGAGGGTGACACAGTGAGGGTGACACAGTGAGACTGACACAGTGAGACTGACACAGTGAGACTGACACAGTGAGGGTGACACAGTGAGACTGACACAGTGAGACTGACACAGTGAGACTGACACAGTGAGACTGACACAGTGAGGGTGACACAGTGAGACTGACACAGTGAGGCTGACACAGTGAGGGTGACACAGTGAGGCTGACACAGTGAGGGTGACACAGTGAGACTGACACAGTGAGGCTGACACAGTGAGACTGACACAATGAGGGTGACACAGTGAGACTGACACAGTGAGACTGACACAGTGAGACTGACACAGTGAGACTGACACAGTGAGGGTGACACAGTGAGACTGACACAGTGAGGCTGACACAGTGAGGGTGACACAGTGAGGCTGACACAGTGAGGCTGACACAGTGAGACTGACACAGTGAGGGTGACACAGTGAGGGTGACACAGTGAGACTGACACACTGAGGGTGACACAGTGAGACTGACACAGTGAGGGTGACACAGTTAGACTGACACAGTGAGGCTGACACAGTGAGGGTGACACAGTGAGGGTGACACAGTGAGGCTGACACAGTGAGGGTGACACAGTGAGGGTGACACAGTGAGGGTGACGCAGTGAGGGTGACACAGTGAGGGTGACACAGTGAGGGTGACGCAGTGAGGGTGACACAGTAAGACTGACACAGTGAGGCTGACACAGTGAGGGTGATACAGTGAGACTGACGCAGTGAGGGTGACACAGTGAGGGTGACACAGTGAGACTGACACAGTGAGGCTGACACAGTGAGACTGACACAGTGAGGGTGACGCAGTGAGGGTGACACAGTGAGACTGACACAGTGAGGGTGACACAGTGAGGGTGACACAGTGAGACTGACACAGTGAGGGTGACACAGTGAGACTGACACAGTGAGGGTGACACAGTGAGGGTGACACAGTGAGGGTGACACAGTGAGACTGACACAGTGAGGGTGACGCAGTGAGGGTGACACAGTGAGACTGACACAGTGAGGGTGACACAGTGAGGGTGACATAGTGAGACTGACACAGTGAGGGTGACACAGTGAGGCTGACACAGTGAGGGTGACACAGTGAGACTGACACAGTGAGGGTGACACAGTGAGGGTGACACAGTGAGGGTGACACAGTGAGGGTGACACAGTGAGGGTGACACAGTGAGACTGACACAGTGAGGGTGACACAGTGAGACTGACACAGTGAGGGTGACACAGTGAGGGTGACACAGTGAGGGTGACACAGTGAGACTGACACAGTGAAGGTGACACAGTGAGACTGACACAGTGAGGGTGACACAGTGAGGGTGACGCAGTGAGGGTGACACAGTGAGGGTGACACAGTGAGGGTGACACAGTGAGGGTGACGCAATGAGACTGACACAGTGAGGGTGACACAGTGAGGGTGACACAGTGAGGGTGACACAGTGAGGGTGACACAGTGAGGGTGACACAGTGAGGGTGACGCAGTGAGGGTGACACAGTGAGACTGACACAGTGAGACTGACACAGTGAGGGTGACGCAGTGAGGGTGACACAGTCGGTCGACTCCCCCCCCCCAACCCCGTGACGTCACCTGCCCCAATCACCACGATGCCCATGACGTCATTGTCCTGGGCGCGCCTATGACGTCACAGCGCGTCACCGCCCCGCCCCCCCAGACGTCGGTGACGTCATCCTCCTCCCCCGCCCCGCCAACGAGATGACGTCATCCTCCTCCCCCGCCCCGCCAACGAGGTGACGTCATCCTCCTCCCCCGCCCCGCCAACGAGATGACGTCATCCTCCTCCCCCGCCCCGCCAACGAGGTGACGTCATTCTCCTCCCCTGCCCACGAGGTGACGTCATCCTCCTTCCCCGCCCCGCCAACGAGATGACGTCATCCTCCTCCCCCGCCCCGCCAACGAGGTGACGTCATCCTCCTCCCCCGCCCCGCCAACGAGATGACGTCATCCTCCTCCCCCGCCCCGCCAACGAGGTGACGTCATTCTCCTCCCCTGCCCACGAGGTGACGTCATCCTCCTTCCCCGCCCCGCCAACGAGATGACGTCATCCTCCTCCCCCGCCCCGCCAACGAGATGACGTCATCCTCCTCCCCCGCCCCGCCAACGAGGTGACGTCATCCTCCTCCCCTGCCCACGAGGTGACGTCATCCTCCTTCCCCGCCCCGCCAACGAGATGACGTCATCCTCCTCCCCCGCCCCGCCAACGAGGTGACGTCATCCTCCTCCCCTGCCCACGAGGTGACGTCATCCTCCTTCCCCGCCCCGCCAACGAGATGACGTCATCCTCTTCCCCCGCCCCGCCAACGAGATGACGTCATCCTCCTCCCCCGCCCCGCCAACGAGGTGACGTCATCCTCCTCCCCCGCCCCGCCAAGGAGGTGACGTCATCCTCCTCCCCCACCCCACTCACGAGGTGACGTCATCCATCCCCCCGCCCCGCCAAGGAGGTGACGTCATCCTCCTCCCCCGCCAAGGAGGTGACGTCATCCTCCTCCCCCGCCAAGGAGGTGACGTCATCCTCCCTCCCCGCCCCGCCCACGTGGTGACGTCATCCTCCTCCCCCGCCAACGAGGTGACGTCATCCTTGCGACGTCACAAAAGAAGAGGCGGGGACACCACGTGACCATCGGCCCCGCCCCCCTGTCCACGTGGTCCGCGTCACGTGGTCCAGCCTCTTCAGAGA
>NW_027621627.1:20000-31713 GCF_964198595.1 Lampetra fluviatilis | reverse complement strand
CCCACCCACTCACCCACCCACACACCCACTCACGCACCCACCCACCCACTCACCCACTCACACACCCACCCACCCACTCCACCCACCCACCCACCCACCCACCTCACACCCACCCACCCACCCACTCACCCACCCACCCACCCACCCACTCACCCACCCACCCACCCACTCACCCACTCACCCACCACTCACCCACACCCACCCCACCCACCACACCCACCCACCCACTCACCCACCCACCCACTCACCCACCCACCCACCACACCCCACCCACCCACACACCCACCCACCCACCACCACCCACACACCCACCACCCACCACACCCACCCACACACCCCACCACCCACCACACCCACCCACACACCCACCCACCCACTCACCCACCCACTCACCCACCCACCCACCCACACACCCACCCACCCACCCACCACCACCCCCACACACCCACCCACACACCCACCCCCCACTCACCCACCCACTCACCCACCCACCCACCCACCCACCCACCCACCCACCCCACCCACCCACCCACCCACCCACCCACTCACCCACCACACACCACCCACCACCCCACCCACCACCCACCCACCCACCCACTCACCCACCCACCCACCCACTCACCCACCACCCACCCACCCACCCACACACCCACCCACTCACCCACCCACCCACCCACCCACCCACCCACCCACCCACCCACCCACCCACCCACCCACCCCCCACCCACCCCCACCCACCCACCACACCCACCACCCACCCACTCACCCACCCACCCACCCACCACCCACCCACACACCCACCCACCACCCACCACACCACCCACCCACACCCACCCACCCACTCACCCACCCACCACCCACCACACACCCACCCACTCACCCACCCACCACCCACCCACCCACACACCCACCCACTCACCCACCCACACCCCACCACCCACCCACCCACCCACTCACCCACCCACCACCCACTCACACCCCACCCACCACCCACTCACACCCACCACCCCCCACCCACCCACTCACCCACCCACACACCCCCCACCCACTCACCCACCCACTCACCCACCCACACACCCCCACCACCCACCCACCCACCCACCCACTCACCCACCCCACCCCACCCACTCACCCACCCACCACTCACCCACCCACCCACCCACCACCCACCCACCACCACCCACCCACTCACCACCCACCCACCCACTCACCCACCCACCCACCACCCACCCACCCACTCACCCACCCACCCACTCACCACCCACCCACTCACCACCCACACCACCCACCACCCACCCACCCACCCACCCACCCACTCACCCACCCACCCACTCACCCACCCCACCCACCCACCCACTCACCCACTCACCCACCCACCCACCCACACCACCCACCCACACACCCACCCACACACCCACCCACACACCCACCCACCCACCCACCCACCACCCACCCACCCACCCACTCACCCACTCACACACCCACCCACACACCCACCCACCCACCCACACACCCACCCACACCACCCACCCACCCACCCACCCACCCACACACCCACCCACACACCCACCCACACACCCACCCCACCCACACACCCACCCACACACCCACCCCACCCACACCCCACCCACCCACCCACACACCACACCCACCCACACACCCACCCACACACCCACCCACACACCCACCCACCCACACACCCACACACCCACCCACCCACTCACCCACCCACTCACCCACCCACCCACTCACCCACCCACTCACCCACCCACTCACCCACCCACTCACCCACCCACCACCACCCACCCACTCACCCACCCACCCACCACCACCCACCCACCCACCCACTCACCCACCACCCACCCACCCCACTCACCCACCCACCCACCCACTCACCCACCCACCCACACACCCACCCACCCACACACCCACCCACACACCCACCCACACACCCACCCCACACACACACCCACCCACACACCCACACACCCACCCACCCACTCACCCACCCACTCACCCACCCACCACTCACCCACTCACACACCCACCCACCCACTCACCCACTCACACACCCACCCACACACCCACCCACCCACTCACCCACCCACTCACACCCACTCACACACCCACCCACTCACCCACCCACTCACCCACTCACACACCCACCCACTCACCCACTCACACACCCACCCACACCCACCCACCCACTCACCCACCCACTCACCCACCACACACCCACCCACCCACTCACCCACCCACTCACCCACTCACACACCCACCCACTCACCCACTCACACACCCACCCACTCACCCACCCACCCACCCACTCACCCACCCACTCACCCACTCACACACCCACCCACTCACCCACTCACACACCCACCTCACACACCACCCACCCACTCACCCACTCACACACCCACCCACCCACTCACCCACCCACTCACCCACCCACTCACTCACTCACCCACCCACCCACCCACTCACCCACCCACCCACCCACTCACCCACCCACTCACTCACCCACCCACCCACCCACCCACTCACTCACCCACCCACCCACCCACCCACTCACTCACTCACCCACCCACCCACTCACCCACCCACCCACCCACCCACCCACACACCCACCCACCCACACACCCACACACCCACCCACACACCCACCCACACACCCACCCACGCACACACCCACCCACCCACACACCCACCCACACACCCACCCACCCACTCACCCACCCACCCACTCACCCACTCACACACCCACCCACCCACCCACTCACCCACTCACACACCCACCCACACACCCACCCACCCACTCACCCACCCACTCACCCAC
This sequence comes from Lampetra fluviatilis, assembly GCF_964198595.1. Lineage (NCBI taxonomy): Eukaryota > Metazoa > Chordata > Hyperoartia > Petromyzontiformes > Petromyzontidae > Lampetra > Lampetra fluviatilis. The sequence goes on along the minus strand of NW_027621627.1, from coordinate 28,874 downwards.
TCACACACCCACCCACTCACCCACCCACTCACCCACTCACACACCCACCCACTCACCCACCCACACACCCACTCACACACCCACCCACACACCCACCCACCCACTCACCCACCCACCCACCCACTCACTCACTCACTCACCCACCCACCCACTCACCCACCCACCCACTCACCCACACACCCACCCACACACCCACGCACACACCCACCCACCCACACACCCACCCACACACCCACCCACCCACACACACCACCCACACACCCACCCACACCACTCACCCACCCACTCACCCACCCACTCACCCACCCACCCACTCACCCACTCACACACCCACCCACCCACTCACCCACTCACACACCCACCCACACCCACCCACCCACTCACCCACCCACTCACCCACTCACACACCCACCCACCCACCCACTCACCCACCCACTCACCCACTCACACACCCACCCACTCACCCACTCACACACCCACTCACCCACTCACACGCCACCCACTCACCCACTCACCCACCCACACACCCACCCACCCACTCACCCACTCACCCACCCACCCACCCCACTCACCCACCCACTCACCCACTCACCCACCCACTCACCCACTCACACACCCACCCACCCACTCACCCACTCACACACCCACTCACCCACCCACTCACCCACTCACACACCCACCCACCCACCCACTCACCCACTCACCCACTCACACACCCACCCACCCACCCACTCACCCACCCACTCACCCACCCACCCACGCACTCACCCACTCACACACCCACCCACTCACCCATCCACTCACCCATCCACTCACACACCCACCCACCCACCCACTCACCCACTCACCCACTCCACACACCCACCCACCCACTCACCCACTCACACACCCACCCACCCACCCACCCCCACCCACCCACCCACTCACCCACTCACACACCCACCCACCCACTCACCCACCCACTCACCCACTCACACACCCACCCACCCACCCACTCACCCACTCACACACCCACTCACACACCCACCCACCCACCCACTCACCCACTCACACACCCACCCACCCACTCACCCACTCACACACCCACCCACCCACTCACCCACCCACTCGCCCACTCACCCACCCACCCACTCACCCACTCACACCCACTCACACACCCACCCACCCACTCACCCACTCACCCACCCACCCACCCACCCACTCGCCCACTCACCCACCCACCCACTCACCCACTCACACACCCACCCACCCACTCACCCACTCACTCACCCACTCACACACCCACCCACCCACCCACTCACCCACTCACACACCCACCCACCCACCCACTCACCCACTCACACACCCACCACACCACCCCACTCACCCCCACCCACCCACCCACCCACCCACCCACCCACCCACCCACTCACCCACCCACCCACCCACTCACACACCCACCCACCCACCCACCACCCACTCACACACCCACCCACACCCACCCACCCACCCCACTCACCCACTCACCCACCCACCCACTCACCCACCCACCACCCACCACCACCCACCCACCCACCCACTCACCCACCCACACACCCACCCACCCACTCACCCACCCACACACCCACCCACTCACCCACTCACACACCCACCCACACACCCACCCCACCCACCCACTCACCCACCCACCCACACACCCACCCACCCACACCACCCACCCACCACACCACCCACCCACACACCCACCCACACACCCACCCACACACCCACTCACCCACTCACACACCCACCCACCCACACACCCACCCACCCACCCACCCACACCCCACCCACCCACTCACCCACCCACACACCCACCCCACCCACTCACCCACTCACCCACTCACACACCCACCCACCCACTCACACACCACCTCACCCACCCACTCACCCACTCACACACCCACCCACCCACTCACCCACCCACTCCCCACTCACCCACCCACCCACTCACCCACCACACACCCACCCACCCACTCACCCACTCACTCACCCACTCACACACCCACCCCACCCACCCACTCACCCACTCACACACCCACCCACCCACCCACTCACCCACTCACACACCCACCCACCCACCCACTCACCCACTCACACACCCACCCACCCACCCACTCACCCACCCACTCACCCACTCACACACCCACCACCCACCCACTCACCCACCACCCACCCACTCACCCACTCACACACCCACTCACACACCCACCCACTCACCCACTCACACACCCACCCACCCACTCACCCACCCACTCACCCACTCACACACCCACCCACCCACCCACTCACCCACTCACACACCCACCCACCCACTCACCCACTCACACACCCACTCACACACCCACCCACCCACTCACACACCCACCCACCCACTCACCCACCCACTCACCCACTCACACACCCACACACCCACCCACCCACCCACTCACCCACCCACTCACCCACTCACCCACCCACACACCCACCCACACACCCACCCACACACCCACCCACCCACTCACCCACCCACTCACCCACTCACCCACCCACACACCCACCCACACACCCACCCACACACCCACTCACCCACTCACACACCCACCCACACACCCACCCACCCACTCACCCACCCACACACCCACCCACCCACTCACCCACTCACCCACTCACACACCCACCCACTCACACACCCACTCACACACCCACCCACCCACACACCCACCCACCCACTCACCCACCCACCCACACACCCACCCACCCACTCACCCACTCACCCACTCACACACCCACTCACCCACTCACACACCCACCCACCCACTCACCCACCCACCCACACACCCACCCACCCACTCACCCACTCACACACCCACCCACACACCCACCCACTCACCCACTCACACACCCACCCACCCACACACCCACCCACCCACACACCCACCCACTCACCCACTCACACACCCACCCACACACCCACCCACACACCCACCCACTCACCCACCCACCCACTCACCCACCCACACACCCACCCACCTACCCACTCACCCACTCACACACCCACCCACCCACTCACCCACACACCCACTCACTCACCCACTCACACACCCACCCACACACCCACTCACCCACACACCCACCCACCCACACACCCACCCACTCACCCACCCACCCACTCACCCACCCACACACCCACCCACCTACCCACTCACCCACTCATCCACTCACCCACCCACCCACTCACCCACCCACCCACTCACCCACTCACACACCCACCCACTCACCCACCCACCCACTCACCCACACACCCACCCACCCACTCACCCACCCACTCACCCACCCACACACCCTCTCACCCTCTCACCCACCCACACACCCACCCACAGGCAGGATGTGAACCCAGGCTGTGTATAACCTCTCTGTGTTGTGTCTGTGTCTCTGTTGTCTCTGTGTGTCTGTGTCTCTGTGTCTCTGTGTCTGTGTTGTGTGTCTGTGTGTCTGTGTTGTGTGTCTGTCTGTCTGTGTCTCTGTGTTGTGTCTGTGTGTCTGTGTTGTGTCTCTGTTGTGTGTCTGTGTCTCTGTTGTGTGTCTGTGTTGTCTCTGTTGTGTCTCTGTGTCTGTGTTTTGTGTCTGTGTTGTGTGTCTGTGTGTCTGTGTTGTGTGTCTGTCTGTCTGTCTCTGTGTTGTGTCTGTGTGTCTGTGTTGTGTGTCTGTGTTGTGTGTCTGTGTTGTGTCTCTGTGTGTGTCTGTCTCTGTGTCTCTGTGTCTCTGTGTGTGTCTGTGTCTCTGTGTCTCTGTGTCTCTGTGTGTGTCTGTGTGTCGCAGTGCCAATCATCATCAAGCAGCAACACTGACGGCGGAATAATGACATCAACATCGCCATCATCATCACCACCATCATCAACATCGCCATCATCATCATCATCACCATCATCAACATCGCCATCATCATCATCATCGCCATCAACATCGCCAACGTCATCACCATCAACATTATTAACATCACCATCATCATCACCATCATCATCACCATCATCATCACCACCACTATCATCACCTCCAGCATCACCATCACTATCATCACCACTAATCAACACCATCATCATCACCATCATCAACATCACCATCAACATCATCATCACCATCAACGTCACCATCAACGTCACCATCATCGTCACCATCATCGCCACCATCATCATCACCACCACTATCATCACCACCAGCAACATCGCCATCATCACCATCATCACCATCATCACCATCACCACCACTATCATCACCACCAGCAACATCGCCATCATCATCATCACCATCATCAACATCACCATCAACATCACCATCAACATCACCATCAACATCATCATCATCACCATCAACGTCACCATCATCGTCACCATCAACATCGCCAACGTCATCACCATCAATATTATTAACATCACCATCATCATCACCACCATCACCACCACCAATCACCACCATCATCATCACCATCACCACCACCATCACCACCACCATCATCACCACCACCATTACCACCATCATAACCACCAATCACCATCATCATCCCCATCATCAACATCACCATCAACATCATCATCACCATCAACGTCACCATTAACGTCACCATCATCATCACCATCACCACCACCATCACCACCATCATCATCACCACCATCATCACCACCATCATAACCACCAATCAACACCATCACCACCACCATCACCACCACCATCACCACCATCATCATCACCACCATCATCACCACCACCACCACCATCACCACCACCATCACCACCATCACCACCATCACCACCACCACCATCACCACCATCACCACCATCACCACCACCATCACCACCACCATCACCACCACCATCACCACCACCATCACCACCATCACCATCACCACCACCATCACCACCATCACCATCACCACCACCATCACCACCACCATCACCACCACCATCACCACCACCATCACCACCACCACCATCATCATCACCATCACCACCACCATCACCACCATCACCACCACCACCATCACCACCATCATCATCACCATCACCACCACCATCACCACCACCATCACCACCATCACCACCATCACCATCATCACCACCACCATCACCGCCACCACCACCATCACCACCACCATCACCACCACCACCATCATCCTGTCTAATTTATTTCTGTGTCACTGTATAGATCTTCAGCTTTAACGTCAATAAACCCGCGTTGCAGCTCGCCTGCTCTCAGATTGATGAAACTGTCCCAACTCGCTGCGCTTTAGCCACCCGGCGCTCCGCTCGTTGTTGTGAGCGTCGCTCCTCCGCCCTCCGTTGTTGTTGGAGGGCGACTGCCTCCAACTGCCCAGTAGCGTCCTTCACGAGCCTCCTCCACTGAGGCCGATCTTGACACCGCTGGTACCAGTCATCGGCAAGTCCACTCAGCTCCACGTCCTCCTGTACCACATCACTCCATCTCTTCTCTAGCCGGTGTCACTCACCCACTCACTCACCCACTCACTCACCCACCCACTCACCCACTCACTCACCCACTCACCCACTCACCCACCCACTAACCCACCCACTAACCCACCCACTAACCCACCCACTAACCCACCCACTAACCCACCCACCCAATCACCCACCCACCCATCACTCCATCTCTTCTCTAGCCCGTGTCTCGCCCGTTTAGCCCCCTCGATCCGGCCGAACAAAAGCTGTTGAGGCATGCGGTGGCTGGGCATGCGGGCTACATGACCCAGCCACCGCAGCCTTGCCTGCCGGAGGAGCTCACCGATGGGACTTTGCCCAGATCTTTCAAGGACTTGTGAGCTCCTCACACAATCCAGCCTGCAGGTTAAACCCAGGATGGATCGTAGGCAGGCCAGCCTAAATGCTTCCAAACGGCGAAGATGTTCCACTAGGGGGGCCCACGTTTCGCAAGCGTAGAGAAGGGAGGGAATGACCGTGGCCGAGAAGACCTGAAGCTTCGTGCGGAGCGACAGACCAGGTAGCTTCCACACAGCGTTACGCAACCGATGAAAAGATATTGCCGCTCGACTGACACACACACAGACAGACACACACACAGATACACACACAGACACACACACAGATACACACACAGACACACAGACACACACACAGACACACATACAGACACACACACAGACACACACACACAGAGACACACACAGCGAGAGAGTCTTTGTCTGTTTATTTGTGGCAACAGTTTTTGTAAAAAAACAACATCGTGAGAGTTCATGTGTGTGTGGTTGGGTGTGAGAGAGTGAGTGAGTGTGTGAGTGAGTGTGTGAGTGAGTGTGTGAGTGAGTGAGTGAGTGTGTGGTTGGGTGTGAATGAGTGTGGTTGGGTGTGAGAGAGTGAGTGAGTGCGTGAGTGAGTGTGTGATTGGGTGTGAGAGAGTGAGTGAGTGTGTGAGTGAGTGTGTGATTGGGTGTGAGAGAGTGAGTGAGTGTGTGAGTGAGTGTGTGAGTGAGTGTGTGAGTGAGTGTGTGAGTGAGTGTGTGATTGGGTGTGAGAGAGTGAGTGTGTGAGTGAGTGAGTGAGTGTGTGAGTGAGTGTGTGAGTGAGTGTGTGAGTGAGTGTGTGGTTGGGTGTGAGAGAGTGAGTGAGTGAGTGTGTGATTGGGTGTGAGAGAGTGAGTGAGTGAGTGTGTGATTGGGTGTGAGAGAGTGAGTGGTGAGTGTGTGATTGGGTGTGAGAGAGTGAGTGAGTGTGTGATTGGGTGTGAGAGAGTGAGTGTGTGAGTGTGTGATTGGTGCGAGAGAGTGTGTGAGTGAGTGAGTGAGTGTGTGATTGGGTGTGAGAGAGTGAGTGTGTGAGTGTGTGATTGGGTGTGAGAGAGTGAGTGTGTGAGTGTGTGATTGGGTGTGAGAGAGTGAGTGAGTGAGTGTGTGATTGGGTGTGAGAGAGTGAGTGCGTGAGTGAGTGAGTGAGTGTGTGATTGGGTGTGAGAGAGTGAGTGTGTGAGTGTGTGATTGGGTGTGAGAGAGTGAGTGAGTGAGTGTGTGATTGGGTGTGAGAGAGTGAGTGTGTGAGTGTGTGATTGGGTGTGAGAGAGTGAGTGAGTGAGTGTGTGATTGGGTGTGAGAGAGTGAGTGTGTGAGTGTGTGATTGGGTGTGAGAGAGTGAGTGTGTGAGTGAGTGAGTGTGTGATTGGGTGTGAGAGAGTGAGTGTGTGAGTGAGTGAGTGAGTGTGTGAGTGAGTGTGTGAGTGAGTGTGTGAGTGAGTGTGTGAGTGAGTGTGTGGTTGGGTGTGAGAGAGTGAGTGAGTGAGTGTGTGATTGGGTGTGAGAGAGTGAGTGAGTGAGTGTGTGATTGGGTGTGAGAGAGTGAGTGTGTGAGTGTGTGATTGGGTGTGAGAGAGTGAGTGAGTGAGTGTGTGATTGGGTGTGAGAGAGTGAGTGTGTGAGTGTGTGATTGGGTGTGAGAGAGTGAGTGTGTGAGTGTGTGATTGGGTGTGAGAGAGTGAGTGAGTGAGTGTGTGAGTGTGTGAGAGAGTGAGTGTGTGAGTGTGTGATTGGGTGTGAGAGAGTGAGTGTGTGAGTGTGTGAGTGAGTGAGTGTGTGATTGGGTGTGAGAGAGTGAGTGAGTGAGTGTGTGAGTGAGTGAGTGTGTGAGAGTGTGATTGGGTGTGAGAGAGTGAGTGTGTGAGTGTGTGATTGGGTGTGAGAGAGTGAGTGAGTGAGTGTGTGAGTGAGTGAGTGTGTGAGAGTGTGATTGGGTGTGAGAGAGTGAGTGTGTGAGTGTGTGATTGGGTGTGAGAGAGTGAGTGAGTGAGTGTGTGATTGGGTGTGAGAGAGTGAGTGTGTGAGTGAGTGAGTGAGTGTGTGATTGGGTGTGAGAGAGTGAGTGTGTGATTGGGTGTGAGAGAGTGAGTGTGTGAGTGAGTGTGTGAGTGTGTGATTGGGTGTGAGAGAGTGAGTGTGTGAGTGTGTGATTGGGTGCGAGAGAGTGTGTGAGTGAGTGAGTGAGTGTGTGATTGGGTGTGAGAGAGTGAGTGTGTGAGTGTGTGATTGGGTGTGAGAGAGTGAGTGTGTGAGTGTGTGATTGGGTGTGAGAGAGTGAGTGAGTGAGTGTGTGATTGGGTGTGAGAGAGTGAGTGCGTGAGTGAGTGAGTGAGTGTGTGATTGGGTGTGAGAGAGTGAGTGTGTGAGTGTGTGATTGGGTGTGAGAGAGTGAGTGTGTGAGTGTGTGATTGGGTGTGAGAGAGTGAGTGTGTGAGTGTGTGATTGGGTGTGAGAGAGTGAGTGAGTGAGTGTGTGATTGGGTGTGAGAGAGTGAGTGTGTGAGTGTGTGATTGGGTGTGAGAGAGTGAGTGTGTGAGTGAGTGAGTGAGTGTGTGATTGGGTGTGAGAGAGTGAGTGTGTGAGTGTGTGAGAGAGTGAGTGAGTGTGTGATTGGGTGTGAGTGAGTGAGTGTGTGAGTGTGTGAGAGAGTGAGTGAGTGTGTGATTGGGTGTGAGAGAGTGAGTGTGTGAGTGTGTGAGTGAGTGAGTGTGTGATTGGGTGTGAGAGAGTGAGTGAGTGAGTGTGTGAGTGAGTGAGTGTGTGAGAGTGTGATTGGGTGTGAGAGAGTGAGTGTGTGAGTGTGTGATTGGGTGTGAGAGAGTGAGTGAGTGAGTGTGTGATTGGGTGTGAGAGAGTGAGTGTGTGATTGGGTGTGAGAGAGTGAGTGTGTGAGTGAGTGAGTGAGTGTGTGATTGGGTGTGAGAGAGTGAGTGTGTGATTGGGTGTGAGAGAGTGAGTGTGTGAGTGAGTGTGTGAGTGTGTGATTGGGTGTGAGAGAGTGAGTGTGTGAGTGTGTGATTGGGTGCGAGAGAGTGAGTGTGTGAGTGTGTGATTGGGTGTG
>NW_027621627.1:0-15000 GCF_964198595.1 Lampetra fluviatilis | reverse complement strand
GTGGGTGAATGAGTGAGTGGGTGAGTGAATGAGTGGGTGAGTGAGTGGGTGGGTGAGTGAATAAGTGGGTGGGTGGGTGAGTGAGTGGGTGGGTGAGTGTGTGAATGAGTGATTGGGTGAATGAGTGAGTGAGTGGGTGGGTGAGTGTGTGAATGAGTGAGTGGGTGAATGAGTGCGTGGGTGGGTGGGTGAGTGAGTGAGTGGGTGAGTGAATGAGCGGGTGGGTGGGTGAATGAGTGAGTGGGTGAGTGAATGAGTGGGTGAGTGAGTGGGTGGGTGAGTGAATAAGTGGGTGGGTGGGTGAGTGAGTGGGTGGGTGAGTGTGTGAATGAGTGATTGGGTGAATGAGTGAGTGAGTGGGTGGGTGAGTGAGTGAGTGAGTGGGTGAATGAGTGAATGAGTGAGTGGGTGAATGAGTGCGTGGGTGAATGAGTGAGTGGGTGGGTGGGTGAGTGAGTGAGTGGGTGAGTGAATGAGTGGGTGGGTGGGTGAATGAGTGAGTGGGTGAGTGAATGAGTGGGTGAGTGAGTGGGTGGGTGAGTGAATAAGTGGGTGGGTGGGTGAGTGAATAAGTGGGTGGGTGAGTGAGTGAGTGAGTGGGTGAGTGAGTGAGTGAGTGACTGAGTGAGTGAGTGACTGACTGCCTGACTGAGTGACTGAGTGACTGACTGAGTGACTGACTGACTGAGTGTCTGGTGAGTGACTGAGTGGCTGACTCAGTGAGTGAGTGTGTGAGTGAGTGACTGACTGCCTGACTGAGTGACTGAGTGAGTGGCTGAGTGAGTGAGTGAATGAGTGGCTGACTGACTGAGTGAGTGACTGAGTGAGTGTCTGAGTGAGTGTCTGAGTGACTGAGTGAGTGACTGACTGAGTGAGTGAGTGTGTGAGTGACTGAGTGACTGAGTGAGTGAGTGACTGAGTGAGTGTCTGAGTGAGTGTCTGAGTGAGTGACTGAGTGAGTGACTGAGTGAGTGACTGAGTGAGTGACTGAGTGAGTGACTGAGTGAGTGAGTGTGTGAGTGACTGAGTGACTGAGTGAGTGTCTGAGTGAGTGTCTGAGTGAGTGACTGAGTGAGTGACTGAGTGACTGACTGAGTGAGTGACTGAGTGAGTGTCTGAGTGAGTGTCTGAGTGAGTGTCTGAGTGAGTGAGTGTGAGTGAGTGAGTGACTGAGTGACTGACTGAGTGAGTGACTGAGTGACTGAGTGAGTGACTGAGTGACTGACTGAGTGAGTGAGTGACTGACTGAGTGAGTGACTGAGTGACTGAGTGAGTGACTGACTGAGTGACTGACTGAGTGACTGACTGAGTGACTGACTGAGTGAGTGACTGAGTGACTGACTGAGTGAGTGTCTCAGTGACTGACTGACTGAGTGAGTCTCTGAGTGAGTGACTGACTGAGTGACTGACTGAGTGACTGACTGAGTGACTGACTGAGTGACTGACTGACTGAGTGACTGAGTGACTGACTGAGTGAGTGACTGAGTGACTGAGTGAGTGACTGACTGAGTGACTGAGTGAGTGAGTGACTGAGTGACTGACTGACTGACTGAGTGACTGACTGAGTGACTGACTGAGTGAGTGTCTCAGTGACTGACTGACTGAGTGAGTCTCTGAGTGAGTGACTGACTGAGTGACTGACTGAGTGACTGACTGACTGACTGACTGAATGAGTGACTGACTGAGTGACTGAGTGACTGACTGAGTGAGTGACTGAGTGACTGAGTGAGTGAGTGACTGAGTGACTGACTGACTGAGTGACTGAGTGACTGACTGACTGAGTGACTGACTGACTGACTGAATGACTGACTAACTGAGTGACTGACTGAGTGACTGAGTGACTGACTGAGTGACTGACTGAGTGACTGACTGAGTGACTGAGTGACTGACTGACTGAATGACTGACTGACTGACTGACCGAGTGACTGACTGACTGACTGAATGAGTGACTGACTGACTGACTGACTGAGTGACTGACTGACTGAATGACTGACTGAGTGACTGAGTGACTGACTGACTGAGTGACTGACTGACTGAGTGTCTGACTGACTGACTGAGTGTCTGACTGAGTGACTGAGTGACTGACTGACTGACTGAGTGACTGACTGAGTGTGTCACCTGCTCGCGTGTGTTGGTCTCTCGGAGTTGGACACAAAGTTGCTCCAGTGTCTGACTGACTGAGTGACTGAGTGACTGACTGACTGAGTGACTGACTGAGTGACTGAGTGACTGACTGAGTGAGTGACTGACTGACTGAGTGACTGAGTGACTGAGTGACTGACTGACTGACTGACTGACTGACTGAGTGACTGACTGAGTGACTGACTGACTGAGTGACTGACTGACTGACTGAGTGACTGACTGACTGACTGAGTGACTGACTGAGTGACTGAGTGACTGACTGACTGAGTGACTGACTGACTGACTGAGTGACTGACTGAGTGACTGACTGACTGAGTGACTGACTGACTGAGTGACTGACTGACTGACTGAGTGAGTGAGTGACTGACTGAGTGACTGACTGAGTGTGTCACCTGCTCGCGTGTGTTGGTCTCTCGGAGTTGGACACAAAGCTGCTCCAGTGTCTGACTGAGTGACTGAGTGACTGACTGACTGACTGAGTGACTGACTGACTGAGTGACTGACTGAGTGACTGACTGAGTGTGTCACCTGCTCGCGTGTGTTGGTCTCTCGGAGTTGGACACAAAGCTGCTCCAGTGTCTGAGTGACTGACTGAGTGACTGACTGACTGACTGAGTGACTGACTGAGTGACTGACTGAGTGTGTCACCTGCTCGCGTGTGTTGGTCTCTCGGAGTTGGACACAAAGCTGCTCCAGTGTCTGACTGAGTGACTGAGTGACTGACTGACTGACTGAGTGACTGACTGAGTGTCTGACTGACTGACTGAGTGACTGAGTGACTGACTGACTGAGTGTGTCACCTGCTCGCGTGTGTTGGTCTCTCGGAGTTGGACACAAAGTTGCTCCAGTGTCTGACTGACTGAGTGACTGACTGACTGAGTGACTGACTGACTGAGTGAGTGACTGACTGAGTGACTGACTGAGTGTGTCACCTGCTCGCGTGTGTTGGTCTCTCGGAGTTGGACACAAAGCTGCTCCAGTGTCTGACTGAGTGACTGAGTGACTGACTGACTGACTGAGTGACTGACTGACTGAGTGACTGACTGAGTGACTGACTGAGTGTGTCACCTGCTCGCGTGTGTTGGTCTCTCGGAGTTGGACACAAAGCTGCTCCAGTGTCTGACTGAGTGACTGAGTGACTGACTGACTGACTGAGTGACTGACTGAGTGACTGACTGAGTGACTGACTGAGTGTGTCACCTGCTCGCGTGTGTTGGTCTCTCGGAGTTGGACACAAAGCTGCTCCAGTGTCTGACTGAGTGACTGAGTGACTGACTGACTGACTGAGTGAGTGACTGACTGAGTGTCTGACTGACTGACTGAGTGACTGAGTGACTGACTGACTGAGTGTGTCACCTGCTCGCGTGTGTTGGTCTCTCGGAGTTGGACACAAAGTTGCTCCAGTGTCTGACTGACTGAGTGACTGACTGAGTGACTGACTGACTGAGTGAGTGACTGACTGAGTGACTGACTGAGTGTGTCACCTGCTCGCGTGTGTTGGTCTCTCGGAGTTGGACACAAAGCTGCTCCAGTGTCTGACTGAGTGACTGAGTGACTGACTGACTGACTGACTGAGTGACTGACTGAGTGTCTGACTGACTGACTGAGTGACTGAGTGACTGACTGACTGAGTGTGTCACCTGCTCGCGTGTGTTGGTCTCTCGGAGTTGGACACAAAGTTGCTCCAGTGTCTGACTGACTGAGTGACTGACTGACTGAGTGACTGACTGACTGAGTGAGTGACTGACTGAGTGACTGACTGAGTGTGTCACCTGCTCGCGTGTGTTGGTCTCTCGGAGTTGGACACAAAGCTGCTCCAGTGTCTGAGTGAGTGAGTGACTGAGTGAGTGACTGACTGACTGACTGAGTGACTGACTGAGTGTCTGACTGACTGAGTGACTGAGTGACTGAGTGACTGACTGACTGACTGACTGACTGAGTGACTGACTGAGTGTGTCACCTGCTCGCGTGTGTTGGTCTCTCGGAGTTGGACACAAAGCTGCTCCAGTGTCTGAGTGAGTGACTGAGTGACTGACTGACTGAGTGACTGACTGAGTGACTGACTGAGTGACTGACTGACTGACTGAGTGAGTGACTGACTGAGTGACTGACTGAGTGTGTCACCTGCTCGCGTGTGTTGGTCTCTCGGAGTTGGACACAAAGTTGCTCCAGTGTCTGAGTGACTGACTGAGTGACTGACTGACTGAGTGTCTGACTGACTGAGTGAGTGACTGACTGAGTGACTGACTGACTGAGTGTGTCACCTGCTCGCGTGTGTTGGTCTCTCGGAGTTGGACACAAAGCTGCTCCAGTGTCTGACTGAGTGACTGAGTGACTGACTGACTGACTGAGTGACTGACTGAGTGACTGACTGAGTGACTGACTGAGTGTGTCACCTGCTCGCGTGTGTTGGTCTCTCGGAGTTGGACACAAAGCTGCTCCAGTGTCTGACTGAGTGACTGAGTGACTGACTGACTGACTGAGTGAGTGACTGACTGAGTGTCTGACTGACTGACTGAGTGACTGAGTGACTGACTGACTGAGTGTGTCACCTGCTCGCGTGTGTTGGTCTCTCGGAGTTGGACACAAAGTTGCTCCAGTGTCTGACTGACTGAGTGACTGACTGAGTGACTGACTGACTGAGTGAGTGACTGACTTAGTGACTGACTGAGTGTGTCACCTGCTCGCGTGTGTTGGTCTCTCGGAGTTGGACACAAAGCTGCTCCAGTGTCTGACTGAGTGACTGAGTGACTGACTGACTGACTGACTGAGTGACTGACTGAGTGTCTGACTGACTGACTGAGTGACTGAGTGACTGACTGACTGAGTGTGTCACCTGCTCGCGTGTGTTGGTCTCTCGGAGTTGGACACAAAGCTGCTCCAGTGTCTGACTGACTGAGTGAGTGAGTGACTGACTGAGTGACTGACTGACTGAGTGAGTGACTGACTGAGTGACTGACTGAGTGTGTCACCTGCTCGCGTGTGTTGGTCTCTCGGAGTTGGACACAAAGCTGCTCCAGTGTCTGAGTGAGTGACTGAGTGACTGACTGACTGAGTGACTGAGTGACTGACTGACTGAGTGACTGACTGACTGACTGAGTGAGTGACTGACTGAGTGACTGACTGAGTGTGTCACCTGCTCGCGTGTGTTGGTCTCTCGGAGTTGGACACAAAGTTGCTCCAGTGTCTGAGTGACTGAGTGACTGACTGACTGAGTGTCTGACTGACTGAGTGAGTGACTGACTGAGTGACTGACTGACTGAGTGTGTCACCTGCTCGCGTGTGTTGGTCTCTCGGAGTTGGACACAAAGCTGCTCCAGTGTCTGACTGAGTGACTGAGTGACTGACTGACTGACTGAGTGACTGACTGAGTGACTGACTGACTGAGTGACTGACTGAGTGACTGACTGAGTGTGTCACCTGCTCGCGTGTGTTGGTCTCTCGGAGTTGGACACAAAGCTGCTCCAGTGTCTGACTGAGTGACTGAGTGACTGACTGACTGACTGAGTGAGTGACTGACTGAGTGACTGACTGAGTGTGTCACCTGCTCGCGTGTGTTGGTCTCTCGGAGTTGGACACAAAGTTGCTCCAGTGTCTGAGTGAGTGACTGAGTGACTGACTGAGTGTCTGACTGACTGAGTGACTGACTGAGTGACTGACTGACTGAGTGTGTCACCTGCTCGCGTGTGTTGGTCTCTCGGAGTTGGACACAAAGCTGCTCCAGTGTCTGAGTGAGTGACTGAGTGACTGACTGACTGAGTGAGTGACTGACTGAGTGACTGACTGAGTGTGTCACCTGCTCGCGTGTGTTGGTCTCTCGGAGTTGGACACAAAGCTGCTCCAGTGTCTGAGTGAGTGACTGAGTGACTGACTGACTGAGTGTCTGACTGACTGACTGAGTGAGTGACTGACTGACTGAGTGACTGAGTGACTGACTGACTGAGTGTGTCACCTGCTCGCGTGTGTTGGTCTCTCGGAGTTGGACACAAAGTTGCTCCAGTGTCTGAGTGACTGAGTGACTGACTGACTGAGTGTCTGACTGACTGAGTGACTGACTGACTGAGTGTGTCACCTGCTCGCGTGTGTTGGTCTCTCGGAGTTGGACACAAAGTTGCTCCAGTGTCTGAGTGAGTGACTGAGTGACTGACTGACTGAGTGTCTGACTGACTGACTGAGTGTGTCACCTGCTCCCGTGTGTTGGTCTCTCGGAGTTGGACACAAAGCTGCTCCAGTGTCTGAGTGAGTGACTGAGTGACTGACTGACTGACTGAGTGACTGACTGAGTGACTGACTGAGTGTGTCACCTGCTCGCGTGTGTTGGTCTCTCGGAGTTGGACACAAAGCTGCTCCAGTGTCTGAGTGAGTGACTGAGTGACTGACTGACTGACTGAGTGACTGAGTGACTGACTGACTGACTGACTGAGTGACTGAGTGTCTGAGTGACTGACTGACTGACTGAGTGTCTGACTGAGTGACTGACTGAGTGTGTCACCTGCTCGCGTGTGTTGGTCTCTCGGAGTTGGACACAAAGCTGCTCCAGTGTCTGACTGAGTGACTGAGTGACTGACTGAGTGACTGACTGACTGAGTGACTGACTGACTGACTGAGTGTGTCACCTGCTCGCGTGTGTTGGTCTCTCGGAGTTGGACACAAAGCTGCTCCAGTTGCTGCGTCTCTTCCCGGCGTCCCAGTCGCCCCAAATACTCCTTCAGCATGGCGATGATCTACACAGACAAAGACACCCCAGGTAGCCTCCAGCAGGGCTGCAGGGGCAAGTGCTGTTAGTAGCAGCAGCAGTGTCTATGTACTACACACACCACACACAGACAAAGGTCACCCAGGTAGCCTCTAGCAGGGCTGTAGGGGCAAGTGCTGTTAGTTGCGAGTAGTATCAGCAGTGTCTATGTACTACACACACCACACGCAGACAAAGCTTCCCCAGGCAGCCTCTAGCAGGGCTGTAGGGGCAAGTGCTGTTAGTATCAGCAGTGTCTGTGTAGTACACACACCACACACAGACAAAGCTGCCCCAGGTAGCCTCCAGCAGGGCTGCAGGGGCAAGTGCTGTTAGTAGCAGCAGTGTCTATGTACTACACACACCACACACAGACAAAGCTACCCCAGGTAGCCTCCAGCAGGGCTGCAGGGGCAAGTGCTGTTAGTAGCAGCAGTGTCTATGTACTACACACACCACACACAGACAAAGCTCCCCCAGGTAGCCTCCAGCAGGGCTGCAGGGGCAAGTGCTGTTAGTAGCAGCAGTGTCTATGTACTACACACACCACACACACAGACAAAGCTCCCCCAGGTAGCCTCTAGCAGGGCTGTAGGGGCAAGTGCTGTTAGTAGCAGCAGTGTCTATGTACTACACACACCACACACAGACAAAGCTCCCCCAGGTAGCCTCTAGCAGGGCTGCAGGGGCAAGTGCTGTTAGTATCAGCAGTGTCTATGTACTACACACACCACACACAGACAAAGCTCCCCCAGGTAGCCTCTAGCAGGGCTGCAGGGGCAAGTGCTGTTAGTAGCAGCAGTGTCTATGTACTACACACACCACACACAGACAAAGCTCCCCCAGGTAGCCTCTAGCAGGGCTGCAGGGGCAAGTGCTGTTAGTATCAGCAGTGTCTATGTACTACACACACCACACACAGACAAAGCTGCCCCAGGTAGCCTCTAGCAGGGCTGTAGGGGCAAGTGCTGTTAGTAGCAGCAGTGTCTATGTACTATGTAATACACATACACATATGTGTATGTGTGTGTGTGTGCGTGTGCACGCGTGTGTGTGTGTGTGTACGTGTGTGTACGTGTGCGTGTGTGTGTGTGTGCGTGTGCACGCGTGTGTGTGTGTGTGTACGTGTGTGTACGTGTGTGTGTGCGTGTGTGTGTCTGTGTGTGTGTGTGTACGTGTGCGTGTGTGTGTGTGTGTGTACGTGTGTACGTGTGTGTGCGTGTGTGTGCGTGTGTGTACGTGTGTGTGGGTGTGTGTGGGTGTGTGTGTACGCGTGTGTGTGTGTACGTGTGTGTGCGCGTGCGTGTGTGTACGTGTGTGTACGCGTGTGTGTGTGTACGTGTGTGTACGCGTGTGTGTGTGTACGTGTGTGTGTACGTGTGTGCACGCGTGTGTGTGTGTGTAGGTGTGTGTATGTGTGTGTGTGTGTACGTACGTGCGTGACCTCTGAGCGCAGAGCTCCGAGTGAGCGGTCTCCGTGTCTCAGCACCCCGAGCTTGGAGCGTGCCAGATGGAGTGGGGTGCGGCCTGCCCGGTCAGCGGCATCCACACGCGCACCTACACACACACACACAGACACACACACACACAGACACACACACACACA
The DNA here is from genome assembly GCF_964198595.1 of Lampetra fluviatilis. Taxonomy (NCBI): domain Eukaryota; kingdom Metazoa; phylum Chordata; class Hyperoartia; order Petromyzontiformes; family Petromyzontidae; genus Lampetra; species Lampetra fluviatilis. Next base: position 6,517 of record NW_027621627.1, on the reverse strand, counting down.
GACACACACACACACACACACAGACACACACAGACACACACACACAGACACACACACATAGACACACACGTACACACACAGACACACGTACACACACACACACACAGGTACACACACAGACACACGTACACACACACACAGGTACACACACACACACACAGACACACACACACATAGACACACACGTACACACACAGACACACGTACACACACACAGACACACGTACACACACACACGTACACACACACAGACACGTACACACACACACCCACACACAGACACCCACACACACACAGACACAATTCCGATTGGCCTTTCCCCTCATGGCGTCTGTGACCACCACAGCGGCTAAACGGGGGCTCTGGACGGGTGCAAGGGGCTGGTAACCCCTCCACCTTCAATTAATTACCACTAAACCACCAATTAAACATAAATATCTAACTAATAAGCTTGTGCCGGAGGCCCCGGGGGGACAGGCGTCTTTGACGTCTCCTGGCCAAACCCCATTTGGCGGAGCCAGGAGATTGAATCTTCACCCTCGGGGCTCCTCCAGAAACAACGAAAAGCCACTTCGTGTGGCCACGTGGAATGTTCGAACGCTCACTGCCGAGGAGGAGAGGCTGCCACTCCTCTGTCGGGAGCTGGACCGGTACCGCCTGGAGCTCTGTGGCATTCAGGAGGTCCGGTGGACTGGTTTTGGTGTCTGTGTCTATGGAGGAGAGGCTGCCACTCCTCTGTCGGGAGCTGGACCGGTACCGCCTGGATCTCTGCGGTATTCAGGAGGTCCGGTGGACCGGCTCTGGCTCCTGCCACCATGAGGGGTGGACCGTCCTCTACTCGGGGCAGGAGACTGCCAAACAACAGGGAGTGGCTCTTCTTCTGAACAAAAAGAATGAAGGGGGCGTGGGAGCGTGGCGGTGAGGTGTGGGAAGCTGTAAGCCCCAGGCTACTTTGGGCTCGCCTTCCCATCAACCGGAGGCGAGGAGTGGTGGTCGTGGTTACTTATGCCCCCACCGAAGACGAACATCCGTGGAGGGATGCAGGCAAGGCCGATGAGTCAGATGCATTCTATCTGTGTGTGTCTGTGTGTGTGTTTGTGTGTGTGTATGTGTGTGTCTGTGTGTGTGTGTCTGTGTGTGTGTCTGTGTGTGTGTCTGTGTGTGTGTGTCTGTGTGTGTGTCTGTGTGTGTGTGTCTGTGTGTCTGTGTCTGTGTGTGTGTGTGTGTGTATGTGTGTGTGTGTCTGTGTGTGTGTCTGTGTGTGTGTGTCTGTGTGTGTGTGTCTGTGTGTGTCTGTCTGTGTGTGTGTGTCTGTGTGTGTGTCTGTGTGTGTGTGTGTCTGTGTGTGTGTGTGTGTCTGTGTGTGTGTGTCTGTCTGTGTGTGTGTGTCTGTGTGTGTGTCTGTGTGTGTGTGTCTGTGTGTGTGTCTGTGGATGATGAAGGCACCTCATCACTCACCTCCTCGCAGCAAGATCGTAATCACCGACACGTGGTTCGTACAGGCAGCTGAAACAGACCATCATCACCATCATCATCATCACCATCATCACCATCATCATCACCATCATCATTACCATCAACATCATTACCATCATCACTATCATCATTACCATCATCACAACCATCACCACCATCACCATCATCACTACCATCATTACCATCACCATCATCACAACCATCATCACCATCATCATCACAACCACCATTACCATCACCATCATCACTATCATCATTACCATCATCATCACAACCATCATTACCATCACCATCATCACCACCACCATCATCACCATCATCATCACCATCATCACCACCACCATCATCACCACCATTACCAGTGGTGAGTGTAGTGGTGAGTGTAGTGGTGAGTGTAGTGGTGAGTGTAGTGGTGAGTGTAGTGGTGAGTGTAGTGGTGAGTGTAGTGGTGAGTGTGGTGGTGAGTGTAGTGGTGAGTGTAGTGGTGAGTGTAGTGGTGAGTGTAGTGGTGAGTGTAGTGGTGAGTGTGGTGGGTGAGTGTAGTGGTGAGTGTGGTGGTGAGTGTAGTGGTGAGTGTAGTGGTGAGTGTAGTGGTGAGTGTAGTGGTGAGTGTAGTGGTGAGTGTGGTGGTGAGTGTAGTGGTGAGTGTGGTGGTGAGTGTAGTGGTGAGTGTAGTGGTGAGTGTAGTGGTGAGTGTAGTGGTGAGTGTAGTGGTGAGTGTAGTGGTGAGTGTGGTGGTGAGTGTAGTGGTGAGTGTAGTGGTGAGTGTAGTGGTGAGTGTAGTGGTGAGTGTAGTGGTGAGTGTAGTGGTGAGTGTAGTGGTGAGTGTGGTGGTGAGTGTAGTGGTGAGTGTAGTGGTGAGTGTAGTGGTGAGTGTAGTGGTGAGTGTAGTGGTGAGTGTGGTGGTGAGTGTAGTGGTGAGTGTGGTGGTGAGTGTAGTGGTGAGTGTAGTGGTGAGTGTAGTGGTGAGTGTAGTGGTGAGTGTAGTGGTGAGTGTGTGGTGAGTGTAGTGGTGGTGTAGTGGTGAGTGTAGTGGTGAGTGTAGTGGTGAGTGTAGTGGTGAGTGTGGTGGTGAGTGTAGTGGTGGAGTGGTGGTGTGGTGGTGAGTGTAGTGGTGAGTGTAGTGGTGAGTGTAGTGGTGAGTGTAGTGGTGAGTGTAGTGGTGAGTGTAGTGGTGAGTGTAGTGGTGAGTGTGGTGGTGAGTGTAGTGGTGAGTGTAGTGGTGAGTGTAGTGGTGAGTGTAGTGGTGAGTGTGTGGTGAGTGTAGTGGTGAGTGTAGTGGTGAGTGTGGTGGTGAGTGTAGTGGTGAGTGTAGTGGTGAGTGTAGTGGTGAGTGTAGTGGTGAGTGTGGTGGTGAGTGTAGTGTGGTGTGAGTGTAGTGGTGAGTGTGGTGGTGAGTGTGTGGTGAGTGTAGTGGTGAGTGTAGTGGTGAGTGTGTGGTGAGTGTGTGGTGGTGTAGTGGTGAGTGTAGTGTGGTGAGTGTGGTGGTGAGTGTGGTGGTGAGTGTGGTGTGGTGTGTGGTGAGGTGTGTGGTGAGTGTGGTGGTGAGTGTGGTGGTGAGTGTAGTGGTGAGTGTGGTGGTGAGTGTAGTGGTGAGTGTGTGGTGAGTGTAGTGGTGAGTGTAGGTGGTGAGTGTGTGGTGGTGTGTAGTGGTGAGTGTGGTGGTGTGTGGTGTGGTGTGTGTGGTGTGTGTAGTGGTGAGTGTAGTGGGTGAGTGTGTGGTGAGTGTGTGTGTGTGTGGTGAGTGTGTGGTGAGTGTAGTGGTGAGTGTGGTGGTGAGTGTGGTGTGTGTGGTGGTGAGTGTAGTGGTGAGGTGTGTGTGTGGTGAGTGTAGTGGTGAGTGTAGTGGGAGTGTGTGGTGAGTGTGGTGAGTGTTGTGGTGAGTGTAGTGGTGAGTGTAGTGGTGAGTGTGGTGGTGAGTGTAGTGGTGAGTGTAGTGGTGAGTGTGGTGGTGAGTGTAGTGGTGAGTGTGGTGGTGAGTGTAGTGGTGAGTGTAGTGGTGAGTGTAGTGTGAGTGTGGTGGTGAGTGTAGTGGTGAGTGTAGTGGTGAGTGTAGTGGTGGTGTGTGGTGAGTGTGGTGAGTGTGTGGTGAGTGTAGTGGTGAGTGTGGTGAGTGTGGTGAGTGTAGTGTGAGTGTAGTGGTGAGTGTGGTGGTGAGTGTAGTGGTGAGTGTAGTGGTGAGTGTAGTGGTGAGTGTAGTGTGGTGTTGTGGTGAGTGTAGTGGTGAGTGTAGTGGTGAGTGTAGTGGTGAGTGTAGTGGGTGTGTGTGAGTGGTGAGTGTGTGGTGAGTGGTGGTGTGTAGTGGTGAGTGTAGTGGTGAGTGTAGTGGTGAGTGTGAGTGTGTGTGGTGGTGAGTGTGTGGTGAGTGTAGTGGTGAGTGTAGTGGTGAGTGTAGTGTGAGTGTAGTGGTGAGTGTGGTGGTGAGTGTAGTGGTGAGTGTAGTGGTGAGTAGTGGTGTGTGAGTGGTGAGTGTAGTGGTGAGTGTGTGGTGAGTGTGGTGGTGAGTGTAGTGGTGAGTGTAGTGGTGAGTGTAGTGGTGAGTGTAGTGGTGAGTGTTGTGGTGAGTGTGTGGTGAGTGTGGTGGTGAGTGTAGTGGTGAGTGTAGTGGTGAGTGTGTGTGTGGTGAGTGTGTGGTGAGTGTGGTGAGTGTAGTGGTGAGTGTAGTGGTGAGTGTAGTGGTGAGTGTAGTGGTGAGTGGTGGGGAGTGTGGTGAGTGTAGTGGTGAGTGTAGTGGTGAGTGTGGTGGTGTGAGTGTAGTGGTGAGTGTAGTGGTGAGTGTGTGGTGTGGTGTGTGTGGTGAGTGTGGTGGGAGTGTAGTGGTGAGTGTAGTGGTGAGTGTTGTGGTGAGTGTAGTGGTGAGTGTGGTGGTGAGTGTGTGGTGGTGAGTGTGTGGTGAGTGTGTGGTGAGTGTAGTGGTGAGTGTAGTGGTGAGTGTGTGGTGAGTGTGGTGGTGTGAGTGTGGTGAGTGTAGTGGTGAGTGTAGTGGTGAGTGTAGTGGTGAGTGTGGTGGTGAGTGTGTGGTGAGTGTAGTGGTGAGTGTAGTGGTGAGTGTGGTGAGTGGTGGTGAGTGTAGTGGTGAGTGTAGTGGTGGTGTGTGGTGTGGTGAGTGTGTGGTGAGTGTGGTGGTGAGTGTAGTGGTGAGTGTATAGTGTGGTGAGTGTAGTGGTGAGTGTAGTGGTGAGTGTGGTGTGTGTGTAGTGGTGAGTGTAGTGGTGAGTGTGGTGGTGAGTGTGGTGGTGAGTGTGGTGGTGAGTGTAGTGGTGTGTAGTGGTGAGTGTGGTGGTGAGTGTGGTGGTGGTGGTGAGTGTAGTGGTGAGTGTAGTGGTGAGTGTAGTGGTGAGTGTAGTGGTGAGTGTAGTGGTGAGTGTAGTGGTGAGTGTAGTGGTGAGTGTAGTGGTGAGTGTAGTGGTGAGTGTAGTAGTGAGTGTAGTGGTGGTGTGGTGTGTGTGGTGAGTGTAGTGGTGAGTGTGGTGAGTGTGGTGGTGAGTGTAGTGGTGAGTGTAGTGGTGAGTGTGGTGAGTGTAGTGGTGAGTGTAGTGGTGAGTGTGGTGAGTGTAGTGAGTGTGTGGTGGTGAGTGTGAGTGTGGTGAGTGTAGTGGTGAGTGTAGTGGTGAGTGTTGTGAGTGTAGTGGTGAGTTGTGGTGAGTGGTGTGGTGAGTGTAGTGGTGAGTGTAGTGGTGAGTGTAGTGGTGAGTGTGGTGGTGAGTGTAGTGGTGAGTGTAGTGGTGAGTGTGGTGAGTGTAGGGTGTGTAGTGGTGAGTAGTGGTGAGTGTAGTGGTGAGTGTCGTGGTGAGTGTAGTGGTGAGTGTGGTGGTGAGTGTAGTAGTGGTGAGTGTGGTGGTGAGTGTAGTAGTGGTGAGTGTGGTGGTGAGTGTAGTGGTGAGTGTAGTGGTGAGTGTGGTGGTGAGTGTGGTGGTGAGTGTAGTGGTGAGTGTAGTGGTGAGTGTGGTGAGTGTGGTGGTGAGTGTGGTGAGTGTGGTGGTGAGTGTGGTGAGTGTAGTGGTGAGTGTAGTGGTGAGTGTAGTGGTGAGTGTGGTGGTGAGTGTGGTGAGTGTGGTGGTGAGTGTAGGTGGTGAGTGTTGTGGTGAGTGTGGTGGTGAGTGTAGTGGTGAGTGTAGTGGTGAGTGTAGTGGTGAGTGTAGTGGTGGTGTAGTGGTGAGTGTGGTGGTGAGTGTAGTGGTGAGTGTGGTGGTGAGTGTAGTGGTGAGTGTGGTGGTGTAGTGTGGTGTGGTGGTGAGTGTGGGTGAGTGTGGGTGGTGAGTGTGGTGAGTGAGGTGGTGAGTGTAGTGGTGAGTGTAGTGGTGAGTGTGGTGGTGAGTGTAGTGGTGTGGTGGTGGTGGTGAGTGTAGTGGTGAGTGTGGTGGGGTGTGGTGTGAGTGGTGAGTGTGTGGTGAGTGTGGTGGTGAGTGGTAGTGGTGAGTGTAGGGTGAGTGTAGTGGTGAGTGGTGAGTGAGTGGTGGTGGTGTGGTGAGTGTAGTGGTGAGTGTGGAGTGGTGTGGTGAGTGGTGAGTGTAGTGGTGTGGTGTGGTGGTGAGTGTAGTGGTGAGTGTAGTGGTGAGTGTTGTGGTGAGTGTAGTGGTGAGTGTAGTGGTGAGTGTGGTGGTGAGTGGTGGTGGTGAGTGTAGTGGTGAGTGTAGTGGTGAGTGTAGTGGTGAGTGTAGTGGTGAGTGTAGTGGTGAGTGTAGTGGTGAGTGTAGTGGTGAGTGTGGTGGTGAGTGTAGTGGTGGTGTGGTGTGGTGGTGAGTGTAGTGGTGAGGTGGTGTGGTGGTGAGTGGTGAGTGGTGGTGAGTGGTGAGTGTAGTGGTGAGTGTAGTGGTGAGTGTGGTGTGGTGAGTGGTGAGTGTGGGGTGAGTGTAGTGGTGAGTGTAGTGGTGAGTGTAGTGGTGAGTGTAGTGGTGGTGTAGTGGTGAGTGTAGTGGTGTGTAGTGGTGAGTGTAGTGGTGAGTGTAGTGGTGAGTGTGGTGGTGAGTGTAGTGGTGAGTGTAGTGGTGAGTAGTGGTGAGTGTAGTGGTGAGTAGTGGTGAGTGGTGGTGAGTAGTGG
>NW_027621626.1:27500-35000 GCF_964198595.1 Lampetra fluviatilis | reverse complement strand
GGGTCTATGTGTAAAAATTTTGACTTTTTTGAGTGCACGTGCAAATCTGCTGGAAAAGCCTGTGGAAGTTTCACGGCGTTCGTACGATATTTGGCGACGCAAAAATGAGCGATTTCCCAGCTCGATGGAATTCGGAGCGAGAGAAACGATGCCCCGTAACGCACATGAGAGCAATCCCGGCCAATTTCTCCCGTTTGATGGGGTCTATGTGTACAAATTTTGACTTTTTTGAGTGCACGTGCCAATCTGCTGGAAAAGCCTGTGGAAGTTTCACGGCGTTCGTACGATATTTGGCGACGCAAAAATGAGCGATTTCCCAGCTCGATGGAATTCGGCGCGACAGAAACGATGCCCCGTAACGCACATGAGAGCAATCCGGGCCAATTTCTCCCGTTTGATGGGGTCTATGTGTAAAAATTTTGACTTTTTTGAGTGCAGGTGCAAATCTGCTGGAAAAGCCTGTGGAAGTTTCACGGCGTTCGTACGATATTTGGCGACGCAAAAATGAGCGATTTCCAAGCTCGATGGAATTCGGAGCGAGAGAAACGATGCCCCGTAACGCACATGAGAGCAATCCGGGCCAATTTCTCCCGTTTGATGGGGTCTATGTGTAAAAATTTTGACTTTTTTGAGTGCACGTGCAAATCTGCTGAAAAAGCCTGTGGAAGTTTCACGGCGTTCGTACGATATTTGGCGACGCAAAAATGAGCGATTTCCCAGCTCGAGAGAATTCGGCGCGAGAGAAACGATGCCCCGTAACGCACATGAGAGCAATCCGGGCCAATTTCTCCCGTTTGATGGGGTCTATGTGTAAAAATTTTGACTTTTTTGAGTGCACGTGCAAATCTGCTGGAAAAGCCTGTGGAAGTTTCACGGCGTTCGTACGATATTTGGCGACGCAAAAATGAGCGATTTCCCAGCTCGATGGAATTCGGCGCGAGAGAAACGATGCCCCGTAACGCACATGAGAGCAATCCCGGCCAATTTCTCCCGTTTGATGGGGTCTATGTGTAAAAATTTTGACTTTTTTGAGTGCACGTGCAAATCTGCTGAAAAAGCCTGTGGAAGTTTCACGGCGTTCGTACGATATTTGGCGACGCAAAAATGAGCGATTTCCCAGCTCGATGGAATTCGGAGCGAGAGAAACGATGCCCCGTAACGCACATGAGAGCAATCCCGGCCAATTTCTCCCGTTTGATGGGGTCTATGTGTACAAATTTTGACTTTTTTGAGTGCAGGTGCAAATCTGCTGAAAAAGCCTGTGGAAGTTTCACGGCGTTCGTACGATATTTGGCGACGCAAAAATGAGCGATTTCCCAGCTCGAGAGAATTCGGCGCGAGAGAAACGATGCCCCGTAACGCACATGAGAGCAATCCGGGCCAATTTCTCCCGTTTGATGGGGTCTATGTGTAAAAATTTTGACTTTTTTGAGTGCAGGTGCAAATCTGCTGGAAAAGCCTGTGGAAGTTTCACGGCGTTCGTACGATATTTGGCGACGCAAAAATGAGCGATTTCCAAGCTCGATGGAATTCGGAGCGAGAGAAACGATGCCCCGTAACGCACATGAGAGCAATCCGGGCCAATTTCTCCCGTTTGATGGGGTCTATGTGTAAAAATTTTGACTTTTTTGAGTGCACGTGCAAATCTGCTGAAAAAGCCTGTGGAAGTTTCACGGCGTTCGTACGATATTTGGCGACGCAAAAATGAGCGATTTCCCAGCTCGATGGAATTCGGCGCGAGAGAAACGATGCCCCGTAACGCACATGAGAGCAATCCCGGCCAATTTCTCCCGTTTGATGGGGTCTATGTGTAAAAATTTTGACTTTTTTGAGTGCACGTGCAAATCTGCTGAAAAAGCCTGTGGAAGTTTCACGGCGTTCGTACGATATTTGGCGACGCAAAAATGAGCGATTTCCCAGCTCGATGGAATTCGGAGCGAGAGAAACGATGCCCCGTAACGCACATGAGAGCAATCCCGGCCAATTTCTCCCGTTTGATGGGGTCTATGTGTACAAATTTTGACTTTTTTGAGTGCACGTGCCAATCTGCTGGAAAAGCCTGTGGAAGTTTCACGGCGTTCGTACGATATTTGGCGACGCAAAAATGAGCGATTTCCCAGCTCGATGGAATTCGGCGCGACAGAAACGATGCCCCGTAACGCACATGAGAGCAATCCGGGCCAATTTCTCCCGTTTGATGGGGTCTATGTGTAAAAATTTTGACTTTTTTGAGTGCAGGTGCAAATCTGCTGGAAAAGCCTGTGGAAGTTTCACGGCGTTCGTACGATATTTGGCGACGCAAAAATGAGCGATTTCCAAGCTCGATGGAATTCGGAGCGAGAGAAACGATGCCCCGTAACGCACATGAGAGCAATCCGGGCCAATTTCTCCCGTTTGATGGGGTCTATGTGTAAAAATTTTGACTTTTTTGAGTGCAGGTGCAAATCTGCTGAAAAAGCCTGTGGAAGTTTCACGGCGTTCGTACGATATTTGGCGACGCAAAAATGAGCGATTTCCCAGCTCGAGAGAATTCGGCGCGAGAGAAACGATGCCCCGTAACGCACATGAGAGCAATCCGGGCCAATTTCTCCCGTTTGATGGGGTCTATGTGTAAAAATTTTGACTTTTTTGAGTGCACGTGCAAATCTGCTGGAAAAGCCTGTGGAAGTTTCACGGCGTTCGTACGATATTTGGCGACGCAAAAATGAGCGATTTCCCAGCTCGATGGAATTCGGCGCGAGAGAAACGATGCCCCGTAACGCACATGAGAGCAATCCCGGCCAATTTCTCCCGTTTGATGGGGTCTATGTGTACAAATTTTGACTTTTTTGAGTGCACGTGCAAATCTGCTGAAAAAGCCTGTGGAAGTTTCACGGCGTTCGTACGATATTTGGCGACGCAAAAATGAGCGATTTCCCAGCTCGATGGAATTCGGCGCGAGAGAAACGATGCCCCGTAACGCACATGAGAGCAATCCCGGCCAATTTCTCCCGTTTGATGGGGTCTATGTGTACAAATTTTGACTTTTTTGAGTGCACGTGCAAATCTGCTGAAAAAGCCTGTGGAAGTTTCACGGCGTTCGTACGATATTTGGCGACGCAAAAATGAGCGATTTCCCAGCTCGATGGAATTCGGAGCGAGAGAAACGATGCCCCGTAACGCACATGAGAGCAATCCCGGCCAATTTCTCCCGTTTGATGGGGTCTATGTGTAAAAATTTTGACTTTTTTGAGTGCAGGTGCAAATCTGCTGGAAAAGCCTGTGGAAGTTTCACGGCGTTCGTACGATATTTGGCGACGCAAAAATGAGCGATTTCCAAGCTCGATGGAATTCGGAGCGAGAGAAACGATGCCCCGTAACGCACATGAGAGCAATCCGGGCCAATTTCTCCCGTTTGATGGGGTCTATGTGTAAAAATTTTGACTTTTTTGAGTGCAGGTGCAAATCTGCTGAAAAAGCCTGTGGAAGTTTCACGGCGTTCGTACGATATTTGGCGACGCAAAAATGAGCGATTTCCCAGCTCGAGAGAATTCGGCGCGAGAGAAACGATGCCCCGTAACGCACATGAGAGCAATCCGGGCCAATTTCTCCCGTTTGATGGGGTCTATGTGTAAAAATTTTGACTTTTTTGAGTGCACGTGCAAATCTGCTGGAAAAGCCTGTGGAAGTTTCACGGCGTTCGTACGATATTTGGCGACGCAAAAATGAGCGATTTCCCAGCTCGATGGAATTCGGCGCGAGAGAAACGATGCCCCGTAACGCACATGAGAGCAATCCCGGCCAATTTCTCCCGTTTGATGGGGTCTATGTGTAAAAATTTTGACTTTTTTGAGTGCACGTGCAAATCTGCTGAAAAAGCCTGTGGAAGTTTCACGGCGTTCGTACGATATTTGGCGACGCAAAAATGAGCGATTTCCCAGCTCGATGGAATTCGGAGCGAGAGAAACGATGCCCCGTAACGCACATGAGAGCAATCCCGGCCAATTTCTCCCGTTTGATGGGGTCTATGTGTACAAATTTTGACTTTTTTGAGTGCACGTGCAAATCTGCTGAAAAAGCCTGTGGAAGTTTCACGGCGTTCGTACGATATTTGGCGACGCAAAAATGAGCGATTTCCCAGCTCGATGGAATTCGGCGCGAGAGAAACGATGCCCCGTAACGCACATGAGAGCAATCCCGGCCAATTTCTCCCGTTTGATGGGGTCTATGTGTAAAAATTTTGACTTTTTTGAGTGCACGTGCAAATCTGCTGAAAAAGCCTGTGGAAGTTTCACGGCGTTCGTACGATATTTGGCGACGCAAAAATGAGCGATTTCCCAGCTCGATGGAATTCGGCGCGAGAGAAACGATGCCCCGTAACGCACATGAGAGCAATCCGGGCCAATTTCTCCCGTTTGATGGGGTCTATGTGTAAAAATTTTGACTTTTTTGAGTGCAGGTGCAAATCTGCTGGAAAAGCCTGTGGAAGTTTCACGGCGTTCGTACGATATTTGGCGACGCAAAAATGAGCGATTTCCAAGCTCGATGGAATTCGGAGCGAGAGAAACGATGCCCCGTAACGCACATGAGAGCAATCCGGGCCAATTTCTCCCGTTTGATGGGGTCTATGTGTACAAATTTTGACTTTTTTGAGTGCACGTGCCAATCTGCTGGAAAAGCCTGTGGAAGTTTCACGGCGTTCGTACGATATTTGGCGACGCAAAAATGAGCGATTTCCCAGCTCGATGGAATTCGGCGCGAGAGAAACGATGCCCCGTAACGCACATGAGAGCAATCCCGGCCAATTTCTCCCGTTTGATGGGGTCTATGTGTAAAAATTTTGACTTTTTTGAGTGCAGGTGCAAATCTGCTGAAAAAGCCTGTGGAAGTTTCACGGCGTTCGTACGATATTTGGCGACGCAAAAATGAGCGATTTCCCAGCTCGAGAGAATTCGGCGCGAGAGAAACGATGCCCCGTAACGCACATGAGAGCAATCCGGGCCAATTTCTCCCGTTTGATGGGGTCTATGTGTAAAAATTTTGACTTTTTTGAGTGCAGGTGCAAATCTGCTGGAAAAGCCTGTGGAAGTTTCACGGCGTTCGTACGATATTTGGCGACGCAAAAATGAGCGATTTCCCAGCTCGATGGAATTCGGAGCGAGAGAAACGATGCCCCGTAACGCACATGAGAGCAATCCCGGCCAATTTCTCCCGTTTGATGGGGTCTATGTGTACAAATTTTGACTTTTTTGAGTGCACGTGCCAATCTGCTGGAAAAGCCTGTGGAAGTTTCACGGCGTTCGTACGATATTTGGCGACGCAAAAATGAGCGATTTCCCAGCTCGATGGAATTCGGCGCGAGAGAAACGATGCCCCGTAACGCACATGAGAGCAATCCCGGCCAATTTCTCCCGTTTGATGGGGTCTATGTGTAAAAATTTTGACTTTTTTGAGTGCACGTGCAAATCTGCTGAAAAAGCCTGTGGAAGTTTCACGGCGTTCGTACGATATTTGGCGACGCAAAAATGAGCGATTTCCCAGCTCGATGGAATTCGGAGCGAGAGAAACGATGCCCCGTAACGCACATGAGAGCAATCCCGGCCAATTTCTCCCGTTTGATGGGGTCTATGTGTAAAAATTTTGACTTTTTTGAGTGCACGTGCAAATCTGCTGGAAAAGCCTGTGGAAGTTTCACGGCGTTCGTACGATATTTGGCGACGCAAAAATGAGCGATTTCCCAGCTCGATGGAATTCGGCGCGACAGAAACGATGCCCCGTAACGCACATGAGAGCAATCCGGGCCAATTTCTCCCGTTTGATGGGGTCTATGTGTAAAAATTTTGACTTTTTTGAGTGCACGTGCAAATCTGCTGAAAAAGCCTGTGGAAGTTTCACGGCGTTCGTACGATATTTGGCGACGCAAAAATGAGCGATTTCCCAGCTCGAGAGAATTCGGCGCGAGAGAAACGATGCCCCGTAACGCACATGAGAGCAATCCGGGCCAATTTCTCCCGTTTGATGGGGTCTATGTGTACAAATTTTGACTTTTTTGAGTGCACGTGCAAATCTGCTGAAAAAGCCTGTGGAAGTTTCACGGCGTTCGTACGATATTTGGCGACGCAAAAATGAGCGATTTCCCAGCTCGATGGAATTCGGCGCGAGAGAAACGATGCCCCGTAACGCACATGAGAGCAATCCCGGCCAATTTCTCCCGTTTGATGGGGTCTATGTGTAAAAATTTTGACTTTTTTGAGTGCACGTGCAAATCTGCTGGAAAAGCCTGTGGAAGTTTCACGGCGTTCGTACGATATTTGGCGACGCAAAAATGAGCGATTTCCCAGCTCGATGGAATTCGGCGCGACAGAAACGATGCCCCGTAACGCACATGAGAGCAATCCGGGCCAATTTCTCCCGTTTGATGGGGTCTATGTGTAAAAATTTTGACTTTTTTGAGTGCACGTGCAAATCTGCTGAAAAAGCCTGTGGAAGTTTCACGGCGTTCGTACGATATTTGGCGACGCAAAAATGAGCGATTTCCCAGCTCGAGAGAATTCGGCGCGAGAGAAACGATGCCCCGTAACGCACATGAGAGCAATCCGGGCCAATTTCTCCCGTTTGATGGGGTCTATGTGTACAAATTTTGACTTTTTTGAGTGCACGTGCAAATCTGCTGAAAAAGCCTGTGGAAGTTTCACGGCGTTCGTACGATATTTGGCGACGCAAAAATGAGCGATTTCCCAGCTCGATGGAATTCGGCGCGACAGAAACGATGCCCCGTAACGCACATGAGAGCAATCCGGGCCAATTTCTCCCGTTTGATGGGGTCTATGTGTAAAAATTTTGACTTTTTTGAGTGCACGTGCAAATCTGCTGAAAAAGCCTGTGGAAGTTTCACGGCGTTCGTACGATATTTGGCGACGCAAAAATGAGCGATTTCCCAGCTCGAGAGAATTCGGCGCGAGAGAAACGATGCCCCGTAACGCACATGAGAGCAATCCGGGCCAATTTCTCCCGTTTGATGGGGTCTATGTGTAAAAATTTTGACTTTTTTGAGTGCAGGTGCAAATCTGCTGAAAAAGCCTGTGGAAGTTTCACGGCGTTCGTACGATATTTGGCGACGCAAAAATGAGCGATTTCCCAGCTCGATGGAATTCGGCGCGAGAGAAACGATGCCCCGTAACGCACATGAGAGCAATCCGGGCCAATTTCTCCCGTTTGATGGGGTCTATGTGTAAAAATTTTGACTTTTTTGAGTGCACGTGCAAATCTGCTGAAAAAGCCTGTGGAAGTTTCACGGCGTTCGTACGATATTTGGCGACGCAAAAATGAGCGATTTCCCAGCTCGAGAGAATTCGGCGCGAGAGAAACGATGCCCCGTAACGCACATGAGAGCAATCCGGGCCAATTTCTCCCGTTTGATGGGGTCTATGTGTAAAAATTTTGACTTTTTTGAGTGCAGGTGCAAATCTGCTGGAAAAGCCTGTGGAAGTTTCATCCGACGAAAAAAGCACGTTCTCGAGA
>NW_027621626.1:10000-17500 GCF_964198595.1 Lampetra fluviatilis | reverse complement strand
TGCTGAAAAAGCCTGTGGAAGTTTCACGGCGTTCGTACGATATTTGGCGACGCAAAAATGAGCGATTTCCCAGCTCGAGAGAATTCGGCGCGAGAGAAACGATGCCCCGTAACGCACATGAGAGCAATCCGGGCCAATTTCTCCCGTTTGATGGGGTCTATGTGTAAAAATTTTGACTTTTTTGAGTGCAGGTGCAAATCTGCTGGAAAAGCCTGTGGAAGTTTCACGGCGTTCGTACGATATTTGGCGACGCAAAAATGAGCGATTTCCAAGCTCGATGGAATTCGGAGCGAGAGAAACGATGCCCCGTAACGCACATGAGAGCAATCCGGGCCAATTTCTCCCGTTTGATGGGGTCTATGTGTAAAAATTTTGACTTTTTTGAGTGCACGTGCAAATCTGCTGAAAAAGCCTGTGGAAGTTTCACGGCGTTCGTACGATATTTGGCGACGCAAAAATGAGCGATTTCCCAGCTCGATGGAATTCGGCGCGAGAGAAACGATGCCCCGTAACGCACATGAGAGCAATCCCGGCCAATTTCTCCCGTTTGATGGGGTCTATGTGTAAAAATTTTGACTTTTTTGAGTGCACGTGCAAATCTGCTGAAAAAGCCTGTGGAAGTTTCACGGCGTTCGTACGATATTTGGCGACGCAAAAATGAGCGATTTCCCAGCTCGATGGAATTCGGAGCGAGAGAAACGATGCCCCGTAACGCACATGAGAGCAATCCCGGCCAATTTCTCCCGTTTGATGGGGTCTATGTGTACAAATTTTGACTTTTTTGAGTGCACGTGCCAATCTGCTGGAAAAGCCTGTGGAAGTTTCACGGCGTTCGTACGATATTTGGCGACGCAAAAATGAGCGATTTCCCAGCTCGATGGAATTCGGCGCGACAGAAACGATGCCCCGTAACGCACATGAGAGCAATCCGGGCCAATTTCTCCCGTTTGATGGGGTCTATGTGTAAAAATTTTGACTTTTTTGAGTGCAGGTGCAAATCTGCTGGAAAAGCCTGTGGAAGTTTCACGGCGTTCGTACGATATTTGGCGACGCAAAAATGAGCGATTTCCAAGCTCGATGGAATTCGGAGCGAGAGAAACGATGCCCCGTAACGCACATGAGAGCAATCCGGGCCAATTTCTCCCGTTTGATGGGGTCTATGTGTAAAAATTTTGACTTTTTTGAGTGCAGGTGCAAATCTGCTGAAAAAGCCTGTGGAAGTTTCACGGCGTTCGTACGATATTTGGCGACGCAAAAATGAGCGATTTCCCAGCTCGAGAGAATTCGGCGCGAGAGAAACGATGCCCCGTAACGCACATGAGAGCAATCCGGGCCAATTTCTCCCGTTTGATGGGGTCTATGTGTAAAAATTTTGACTTTTTTGAGTGCACGTGCAAATCTGCTGGAAAAGCCTGTGGAAGTTTCACGGCGTTCGTACGATATTTGGCGACGCAAAAATGAGCGATTTCCCAGCTCGATGGAATTCGGCGCGAGAGAAACGATGCCCCGTAACGCACATGAGAGCAATCCCGGCCAATTTCTCCCGTTTGATGGGGTCTATGTGTACAAATTTTGACTTTTTTGAGTGCACGTGCAAATCTGCTGAAAAAGCCTGTGGAAGTTTCACGGCGTTCGTACGATATTTGGCGACGCAAAAATGAGCGATTTCCCAGCTCGATGGAATTCGGCGCGAGAGAAACGATGCCCCGTAACGCACATGAGAGCAATCCCGGCCAATTTCTCCCGTTTGATGGGGTCTATGTGTACAAATTTTGACTTTTTTGAGTGCACGTGCAAATCTGCTGAAAAAGCCTGTGGAAGTTTCACGGCGTTCGTACGATATTTGGCGACGCAAAAATGAGCGATTTCCCAGCTCGATGGAATTCGGAGCGAGAGAAACGATGCCCCGTAACGCACATGAGAGCAATCCCGGCCAATTTCTCCCGTTTGATGGGGTCTATGTGTAAAAATTTTGACTTTTTTGAGTGCAGGTGCAAATCTGCTGGAAAAGCCTGTGGAAGTTTCACGGCGTTCGTACGATATTTGGCGACGCAAAAATGAGCGATTTCCAAGCTCGATGGAATTCGGAGCGAGAGAAACGATGCCCCGTAACGCACATGAGAGCAATCCGGGCCAATTTCTCCCGTTTGATGGGGTCTATGTGTAAAAATTTTGACTTTTTTGAGTGCAGGTGCAAATCTGCTGAAAAAGCCTGTGGAAGTTTCACGGCGTTCGTACGATATTTGGCGACGCAAAAATGAGCGATTTCCCAGCTCGAGAGAATTCGGCGCGAGAGAAACGATGCCCCGTAACGCACATGAGAGCAATCCGGGCCAATTTCTCCCGTTTGATGGGGTCTATGTGTAAAAATTTTGACTTTTTTGAGTGCACGTGCAAATCTGCTGGAAAAGCCTGTGGAAGTTTCACGGCGTTCGTACGATATTTGGCGACGCAAAAATGAGCGATTTCCCAGCTCGATGGAATTCGGCGCGAGAGAAACGATGCCCCGTAACGCACATGAGAGCAATCCCGGCCAATTTCTCCCGTTTGATGGGGTCTATGTGTAAAAATTTTGACTTTTTTGAGTGCACGTGCAAATCTGCTGAAAAAGCCTGTGGAAGTTTCACGGCGTTCGTACGATATTTGGCGACGCAAAAATGAGCGATTTCCCAGCTCGATGGAATTCGGAGCGAGAGAAACGATGCCCCGTAACGCACATGAGAGCAATCCCGGCCAATTTCTCCCGTTTGATGGGGTCTATGTGTACAAATTTTGACTTTTTTGAGTGCACGTGCAAATCTGCTGAAAAAGCCTGTGGAAGTTTCACGGCGTTCGTACGATATTTGGCGACGCAAAAATGAGCGATTTCCCAGCTCGATGGAATTCGGCGCGAGAGAAACGATGCCCCGTAACGCACATGAGAGCAATCCCGGCCAATTTCTCCCGTTTGATGGGGTCTATGTGTAAAAATTTTGACTTTTTTGAGTGCACGTGCAAATCTGCTGAAAAAGCCTGTGGAAGTTTCACGGCGTTCGTACGATATTTGGCGACGCAAAAATGAGCGATTTCCCAGCTCGATGGAATTCGGCGCGAGAGAAACGATGCCCCGTAACGCACATGAGAGCAATCCGGGCCAATTTCTCCCGTTTGATGGGGTCTATGTGTAAAAATTTTGACTTTTTTGAGTGCAGGTGCAAATCTGCTGGAAAAGCCTGTGGAAGTTTCACGGCGTTCGTACGATATTTGGCGACGCAAAAATGAGCGATTTCCAAGCTCGATGGAATTCGGAGCGAGAGAAACGATGCCCCGTAACGCACATGAGAGCAATCCGGGCCAATTTCTCCCGTTTGATGGGGTCTATGTGTACAAATTTTGACTTTTTTGAGTGCACGTGCCAATCTGCTGGAAAAGCCTGTGGAAGTTTCACGGCGTTCGTACGATATTTGGCGACGCAAAAATGAGCGATTTCCCAGCTCGATGGAATTCGGCGCGAGAGAAACGATGCCCCGTAACGCACATGAGAGCAATCCCGGCCAATTTCTCCCGTTTGATGGGGTCTATGTGTAAAAATTTTGACTTTTTTGAGTGCAGGTGCAAATCTGCTGAAAAAGCCTGTGGAAGTTTCACGGCGTTCGTACGATATTTGGCGACGCAAAAATGAGCGATTTCCCAGCTCGAGAGAATTCGGCGCGAGAGAAACGATGCCCCGTAACGCACATGAGAGCAATCCGGGCCAATTTCTCCCGTTTGATGGGGTCTATGTGTAAAAATTTTGACTTTTTTGAGTGCAGGTGCAAATCTGCTGGAAAAGCCTGTGGAAGTTTCACGGCGTTCGTACGATATTTGGCGACGCAAAAATGAGCGATTTCCCAGCTCGATGGAATTCGGAGCGAGAGAAACGATGCCCCGTAACGCACATGAGAGCAATCCCGGCCAATTTCTCCCGTTTGATGGGGTCTATGTGTACAAATTTTGACTTTTTTGAGTGCACGTGCCAATCTGCTGGAAAAGCCTGTGGAAGTTTCACGGCGTTCGTACGATATTTGGCGACGCAAAAATGAGCGATTTCCCAGCTCGATGGAATTCGGCGCGAGAGAAACGATGCCCCGTAACGCACATGAGAGCAATCCCGGCCAATTTCTCCCGTTTGATGGGGTCTATGTGTAAAAATTTTGACTTTTTTGAGTGCACGTGCAAATCTGCTGAAAAAGCCTGTGGAAGTTTCACGGCGTTCGTACGATATTTGGCGACGCAAAAATGAGCGATTTCCCAGCTCGATGGAATTCGGAGCGAGAGAAACGATGCCCCGTAACGCACATGAGAGCAATCCCGGCCAATTTCTCCCGTTTGATGGGGTCTATGTGTAAAAATTTTGACTTTTTTGAGTGCACGTGCAAATCTGCTGGAAAAGCCTGTGGAAGTTTCACGGCGTTCGTACGATATTTGGCGACGCAAAAATGAGCGATTTCCCAGCTCGATGGAATTCGGCGCGACAGAAACGATGCCCCGTAACGCACATGAGAGCAATCCGGGCCAATTTCTCCCGTTTGATGGGGTCTATGTGTAAAAATTTTGACTTTTTTGAGTGCACGTGCAAATCTGCTGAAAAAGCCTGTGGAAGTTTCACGGCGTTCGTACGATATTTGGCGACGCAAAAATGAGCGATTTCCCAGCTCGAGAGAATTCGGCGCGAGAGAAACGATGCCCCGTAACGCACATGAGAGCAATCCGGGCCAATTTCTCCCGTTTGATGGGGTCTATGTGTACAAATTTTGACTTTTTTGAGTGCACGTGCAAATCTGCTGAAAAAGCCTGTGGAAGTTTCACGGCGTTCGTACGATATTTGGCGACGCAAAAATGAGCGATTTCCCAGCTCGATGGAATTCGGCGCGAGAGAAACGATGCCCCGTAACGCACATGAGAGCAATCCCGGCCAATTTCTCCCGTTTGATGGGGTCTATGTGTAAAAATTTTGACTTTTTTGAGTGCACGTGCAAATCTGCTGGAAAAGCCTGTGGAAGTTTCACGGCGTTCGTACGATATTTGGCGACGCAAAAATGAGCGATTTCCCAGCTCGATGGAATTCGGCGCGACAGAAACGATGCCCCGTAACGCACATGAGAGCAATCCGGGCCAATTTCTCCCGTTTGATGGGGTCTATGTGTAAAAATTTTGACTTTTTTGAGTGCACGTGCAAATCTGCTGAAAAAGCCTGTGGAAGTTTCACGGCGTTCGTACGATATTTGGCGACGCAAAAATGAGCGATTTCCCAGCTCGAGAGAATTCGGCGCGAGAGAAACGATGCCCCGTAACGCACATGAGAGCAATCCGGGCCAATTTCTCCCGTTTGATGGGGTCTATGTGTACAAATTTTGACTTTTTTGAGTGCACGTGCAAATCTGCTGAAAAAGCCTGTGGAAGTTTCACGGCGTTCGTACGATATTTGGCGACGCAAAAATGAGCGATTTCCCAGCTCGATGGAATTCGGCGCGACAGAAACGATGCCCCGTAACGCACATGAGAGCAATCCGGGCCAATTTCTCCCGTTTGATGGGGTCTATGTGTAAAAATTTTGACTTTTTTGAGTGCACGTGCAAATCTGCTGAAAAAGCCTGTGGAAGTTTCACGGCGTTCGTACGATATTTGGCGACGCAAAAATGAGCGATTTCCCAGCTCGAGAGAATTCGGCGCGAGAGAAACGATGCCCCGTAACGCACATGAGAGCAATCCGGGCCAATTTCTCCCGTTTGATGGGGTCTATGTGTAAAAATTTTGACTTTTTTGAGTGCAGGTGCAAATCTGCTGAAAAAGCCTGTGGAAGTTTCACGGCGTTCGTACGATATTTGGCGACGCAAAAATGAGCGATTTCCCAGCTCGATGGAATTCGGCGCGAGAGAAACGATGCCCCGTAACGCACATGAGAGCAATCCGGGCCAATTTCTCCCGTTTGATGGGGTCTATGTGTAAAAATTTTGACTTTTTTGAGTGCACGTGCAAATCTGCTGAAAAAGCCTGTGGAAGTTTCACGGCGTTCGTACGATATTTGGCGACGCAAAAATGAGCGATTTCCCAGCTCGAGAGAATTCGGCGCGAGAGAAACGATGCCCCGTAACGCACATGAGAGCAATCCGGGCCAATTTCTCCCGTTTGATGGGGTCTATGTGTAAAAATTTTGACTTTTTTGAGTGCAGGTGCAAATCTGCTGGAAAAGCCTGTGGAAGTTTCATCCGACGAAAAAAGCACGTTCTCGAGAAAGCAGGAGAGCTAAGTCATTCACAAATTAGCTGGATTTGGCTTGTGGTTCGTTTCCCAAGTAACAGAGCGGCATCAACCTTTAAGTGCACGCCAGTACATCCCCGTGGGATACAGGGGGTCTCGGCGGACTTTGCTCGGGGGAAAAACGTCGAGGTGAGCCGCCTGGCCATGCTGTTCATGGGTCTCTCCTTTTTAAGTTTCGCCTGCCAATTTATTTTCTCTAGCGGTTTTATACACTAGCACTCGATGTTTTGGGAAAGGAATACAATTGTTCAAAAAACGTCTTCGCAATTCATGTCGTTAGATTGCTAATGAAAATTCGTAAAAAAACGTACACGCCATACATGTTCTTTGCTTCCCTCTCGATACAAGTGAAGGGGAAAAACAGCCTTAACGGTTGCTAAAAAAATCGCCCTTTACATATACATGGGTCGTCTTCCCCTCTCGACAACGGAGACAAGTAACCCACGCCAGGCACTGTCAGTAACTGCCATAGATCTGCTTTAAAATGCCCATTCGTCTTGCGTCGCTCACGTTCCCGGAGCTTTGGGTAATGTCTGAGGCCTATCCCCGCTAATTTCTACCGTTTGTCGGTAGCTGTCTGTAAAAATATAGCATACACCAAAACGAGAAAATATTTCCATCGCACCTGCACAAGTGTATGGACAATGGCAATCTTCATGCGATGCATAAGTGGTGTGTGTCAGCAGGTTTTGTTTCCCAAGTTTTCCGTGAATGAGCGAGTATCTTGAGCTGTGTGACTCAGCCCGAGGGAGCCTCTTCTCCTCCAGAGTGTGTGGGGAAGGCTGTCCCCTTGGGTTGGTGCTGCACGGGTTCGCTGCGCTGTTTGGTCTTGTGCCAAGGAAGGCTGCCAACTGTGCAAGAATTTTAGGGTTGGTTTCAATTGCCGTTGCCGGTCCATAGAGTAGCGAGCATTGTAAGGCCGCTCTAGAGGTTTGCAGGCATGTGGGGTCGACCCCTGCTCCTTCCCTCCCCACCCCACGTAGGGTGTGTGTGGTGCGCTTACAGCTGCCTCAAAGTGGCTGGCCTTGTGGGAAGCCCTGTGTTTTGTGAGCTTTCAGCACCGTCAGGTTGCCAAACGGGGGTAGCATACACGACAAAGCGAGGCCCCTCCTTGTGGTGGTTTGTGTTGTGTGAAGTCCGTGCCAAAAGGGTGTGTTTACATGGTGTGCGTGGGGGTCCTGTCCGTCCGAATTTGGACGCGTGTGGGGACTCTCCTCTGCC
>NW_027621626.1:0-2500 GCF_964198595.1 Lampetra fluviatilis | reverse complement strand
TTTTCTCCCCGTTTGATGGGGTCTATGTGTACAAATTTTGACTTTTTTGAGTGCACGTGCAAATCTGCTGAAAAAGCCTGTGGAAGTTTCACGGCGTTTCGTACGATATTTGGCGACGCAAAAATGAGCGATTTCCCAGCTCGATGGAATTCGGCGCGAGAGAAACGATGCCCCGTAACGCACATGAGAGCAATCCCGGCCAATTTCTCCCGTTTGATGGGGTCTATGTGTACAAATTTGACTTTTTTGAGTGCACGTGCAAATCTGCTGAAAAAGCCTGTGGAAGTTTCACGGCGTTCGTACGATATTTGGCGACGCAAAAATGAGCGATTTCCCAGCTCGATGGAATTCGGAGCGAGAGAAACGATGCCCCGTAACGCACATGAGAGCAATCCCGGCCAATTTCTCCCGTTTGATGGGGTCTATGTGTAAAAATTTTGACTTTTTTGAGTGCAGGTGCAAATCTGCTGGAAAAGCCTGTGGAAGTTTCACGGCGTTCGTACGATATTTGGCGACGCAAAAATGAGCGATTTCCAAGCTCGATGGAATTCGGAGCGAGAGAAACGATGCCCCGTAACGCACATGAGA
Organism: Lampetra fluviatilis; assembly: GCF_964198595.1. Classification (NCBI taxonomy): domain Eukaryota; kingdom Metazoa; phylum Chordata; class Hyperoartia; order Petromyzontiformes; family Petromyzontidae; genus Lampetra; species Lampetra fluviatilis. The sequence goes on along the minus strand of NW_027621626.1, from coordinate 1,912 downwards.
GCAATCCGGGCCAATTTCTCCCGTTTGATGGGGTCTATGTGTAAAAATTTTGACTTTTTTGAGTGCAGGTGCAAATCTGCTGAAAAAGCCTGTGGAAGTTTCACGGCGTTCGTACGATATTTGGCGACGCAAAAATGAGCGATTTCCCAGCTCGAGAGAATTCGGCGCGAGAGAAACGATGCCCCGTAACGCACATGAGAGCAATCCGGGCCAATTTCTCCCGTTTGATGGGGTCTATGTGTAAAAATTTTGACTTTTTTGAGTGCACGTGCAAATCTGCTGGAAAAGCCTGTGGAAGTTTCACGGCGTTCGTACGATATTTGGCGACGCAAAAATGAGCGATTTCCCAGCTCGATGGAATTCGGCGCGAGAGAAACGATGCCCCGTAACGCACATGAGAGCAATCCCGGCCAATTTCTCCCGTTTGATGGGGTCTATGTGTAAAAATTTTGACTTTTTTGAGTGCACGTGCAAATCTGCTGAAAAAGCCTGTGGAAGTTTCACGGCGTTCGTACGATATTTGGCGACGCAAAAATGAGCGATTTCCCAGCTCGATGGAATTCGGAGCGAGAGAAACGATGCCCCGTAACGCACATGAGAGCAATCCCGGCCAATTTCTCCCGTTTGATGGGGTCTATGTGTACAAATTTTGACTTTTTTGAGTGCACGTGCAAATCTGCTGGAAAAAGCCCTGTGGAAGTTTCACGGCGTTCGTACGATATTTGGCGACGCAAAAATGAGCGATTTCCCAGCTCGATGGAATTCGGCGCGAGAGAAACGATGCCCCGTAACGCACATGAGAGCAATCCCGGCCAATTTCTCCCGTTTGATGGGGTCTATGTGTAAAAATTTTGACTTTTTTGAGTGCACGTGCAAATCTGCTGAAAAAGCCTGTGGAAGTTTCACGGCGTTCGTACGATATTTGGCGACGCAAAAATGAGCGATTTCCCAGCTCGATGGAATTCGGCGCGAGAGAAACGATGCCCCGTAACGCACATGAGAGCAATCCGGGCCAATTTCTCCCGTTTGATGGGGTCTATGTGTAAAAATTTTGACTTTTTTGAGTGCAGGTGCAAATCTGCTGGAAAAGCCTGTGGAAGTTTCACGGCGTTCGTACGATATTTGGCGACGCAAAAATGAGCGATTTCCAAGCTCGATGGAATTCGGAGCGAGAGAAACGATGCCCCGTAACGCACATGAGAGCAATCCGGGCCAATTTCTCCCGTTTGATGGGGTCTATGTGTACAAATTTTGACTTTTTTGAGTGCACGTGCCAATCTGCTGGAAAAGCCTGTGGAAGTTTCACGGCGTTCGTACGATATTTGGCGACGCAAAAATGAGCGATTTCCCAGCTCGATGGAATTCGGCGCGAGAGAAACGATGCCCCGTAACGCACATGAGAGCAATCCCGGCCAATTTCTCCCGTTTGATGGGGTCTATGTGTAAAAATTTTGACTTTTTTGAGTGCAGGTGCAAATCTGCTGAAAAAGCCTGTGGAAGTTTCACGGCGTTCGTACGATATTTGGCGACGCAAAAATGAGCGATTTCCCAGCTCGAGAGAATTCGGCGCGAGAGAAACGATGCCCCGTAACGCACATGAGAGCAATCCGGGCCAATTTCTCCCGTTTGATGGGGTCTATGTGTAAAATTTTGACTTTTTTGAGTGCAGGTGCAAATCTGCTGGAAAAGCCTGTGGAAGTTTCACGGCGTTCGTACGATATTTTGGCGACGCAAAAATGAGCGATTTCCCAGCTCGATGGAATTCGGAGCGAGAGAAACGATGCCCCGTAACGCACATGAGAGCAATCCCGGCCAATTTCTCCCGTTTGATGGGGTCTATGTGTACAAATTTTGACTTTTTTGAGTGCACGTGCCAATCTGCTGGAAAAGCTGTGGAAGTTTCACGGCGTTC
>NW_027621625.1:0-6000 GCF_964198595.1 Lampetra fluviatilis | reverse complement strand
CTCACCCACCCACCCACCCACTCACCCACGCACTCACCCACTCACCCACTCACTCACCCACTCACCCACCCACCCACCCACCCACTCACTCACCCACCCACCCACTCACCCACTCACCCACCCACTCACCCACCACCACCCACCCACTCACCCACCCACCCACCCACCCACCCACTCACCCACCCACCCACTCACCCACCCACTCACCCACCCACCCACTCACCCACTCACCCACCCACTCACCCACTCACCCACCCACCCACTCACCCACCCACTCACCCACCCACTCACTCACCCCACCCACCCACTCACCCACTCACCCACCCACTCACCCACTCACCCACCCACCCACTCACCCACCCACTCACCCACCCACTCACCCACCCACTCACTCACCCACCCACCCACTCACCCACTCACCCACCCACTCACCCACCCACCCACCCACTCACCTGTGACTCTTCCCCGTGTCCTCCTCATACAACTCCTCCTTGACGTTGCCCTGGGAGACGGCTCCTCCCTCCCCCTCCTCCTCCCCCCCCCCTCCTCCCCCTTCCCCCCCTCCCCCTCCTCCTCCTCCTCCTCCTCATCATCGTCATCACCACCTGCACGTCCACCTTTTCCTGCACCACCACCACCACCACCAGCACCACCAGCACCACCAGCACCACCAGCACCACCACCATCACCAGCACCACCAGCACCACCCTCATCATCCTCCTCCAATTCCTCTCCCTCCTCACTCTCGTAGTCCACCTGGGGGAGACACGGGGAGAGACACGGGGAGAGACACGGGGTGAGACACGGGGAGAGACACGGGGAGACACGGGGAGGCAGGGTGAGAGAGACAGGGAGAGACACGGGGTGAGACACGGGGAGACACGGGGTGAGACACGGGGAGACACGGGGAGACACGGGGAGACACGGGGAGACACGGGGAGACACGGGGAGACACGGGGTGAGACACGGGGAGACACGGGGAGAGAGACAAGGAGACACGGGGAGAGACACGGGGAGACACGGGGTGAGACACGGGGAGACACGGGGAGACACGGGGAGACACGGGGAGACACGGGGAGACACGGGGTGAGACACGGGGAGACACGGGGAGAGACACGGGGAGACACGGGGAGAGAGACAGGGAGACACGGGGAGAGACACGGGGAGACACGGGGAGAGAGACACAGGGAGACACGAGGAGAGACACGGGGAGACACGGGGTGAGACACGGGGAGACACGGGGAGACACGGGGAGACACGGGGAGACACGGGGAGAGAGACGGGGAGACACGGGGAGAGACACGGGGAGACACGGGGAGAGAGACACGGGGTGAGACACGGGGAGACACGGGGAGAGAGACAGGGAGACACGGGGAGAGACACGGGGAGACACGGGGTGAGACACGGGGAGACACGGGGAGACACGGGGAGAGAGACAGGGAGACACGGGGAGAGAGACAGGGAGACACGGGGAGAGACACGGGGAGACACGGGGAGACACGGGGAGACACGGGGAGACACAGGGTGATCCACGGGGAGACACGGGGAGACACGGGGAGACACGGGGTGAGACACGGGGTGAGACACGGGGAGAGAGACAGGGAGACACGGGGAGACACGGGGAGACACGGGGTGAGACACGGGGAGACACGGGGAGACAGGGTGAGAGAGACAGGGAGACACGGGGTGAGACACGGGGAGACACGGGGAGACACGGGGAGAGACACGGGGAGACACGGGGAGAGACACGGGGAGACACGGGGAGACACGGGGAGGCAGGGTGAGAGAGACAGGGTGAGACACGGGGAGAGACACGGGGTGAGACACAGGGAGACACGGGGTGAGACACGGGGAGAGACACGGGGAGACACGGGGAGACACGGGGAGAGAGACAGGGAGACACGGGGTGAGACACGGGGAGACACGGGGAGACACGGGGAGAGACACGGGGAGACACGGGGAGAGACACGGGGAGACACGGGGAGAGACACGGGGAGACACGGGGAGACACGGGGAGGCAGGGTGAGAGAGACAGGGTGAGACACGGGGAGAGACACGGGGTGAGACACGGGGTGAGACACGGGGTGAGACACGGGGTGAGACACGGGGAGACACGGGGAGAGACACGGGGAGACACGGGGTGAGACACGGGGAGACACGGGGAGAGAGACACAGGGAGACACGGGGTGAGACACGGGGAGACACGGGGAGAGACACGGGGATACACGGGGTGAGACATGGGGAGACACGGGGAGAGACACGGGGAGACACGGGGTGAGACACGGGGAGACACGGGGAGAGACACGGGGTGAGACACGGGGAGAGACACGGGGAGAGACACGGGGAGAGACACGGGGAGAGACACGGGGAGACACGGGGAGAGAGACACAGGGAGACACGGGGAGAGACACGGGGAGAGACACGGGGAGACACGGGGAGAGACACGGGGAGAGACACGGGGAGACACGGGGAAACACGGGGAGACACGGGGAGAGACACGGGGAGAGACACGGGGAGACACGGGGAGACACGGGGAAACACGGGGAGACACGGGGGGAGACACGGGGAGAGACACGGAGAGACACGGGGTGAGACACGGGGTGAGACACGGGGAGAGACACGGGGAGAGACACGGGGAGACAGGGTGAGAGAGACAGGGAGACACGGGGTGAGACACGGGGAGACACGGGGAGACACGGGGAGACACGGGGAGAGACACGGGGAGACACGGGGAGAGACACGGGGTGAGACACGGGGAGAGACACGGGGTGAGACACGGGGGAGACACGGGGAGACACGGGGAGAGACACGGGGTGAGACACGGGGTGAGACACGGGGTGAGACACGGGGTGAGACACGGGGAGACACGGGGAGACACGGGGAGAGACACGGGGTGAGACACGGGGAGAGACACGGGGTGAGACACGGGGAGAGACACGGGGAGACACGGGGTGAGACACGGGGTGAGACACGGGGTGAGACACGGGGAGAGACACGGGGAGAGACACGGGGTGAGACACGGGGTGAGACACGGGGAGAGACACGGGGAGAGACACGGGGAGACACGGGGAGAGACACGGGGAGACACGGGGAGAGAGACATGGGGAGAGACACGGGGTGAGACACGGGGTGAGACACGGGGTGAGACACGGGGTGAGACACGGGGAGACACGGGGAGAGACACGGGGGAGACACGGGGTGAGACACGGGGAGACACGGGGAGAGAGACACAGGGAGACACGGGGTGAGACACGGGGAGACACGGGGAGAGACACGGGGATACACGGGGTGAGACATGGGGAGACACGGGGAGAGACACGGGGAGACACGGGGTGAGACACGGGGAGACACGGGGAGAGACACGGGGTGAGACACGGGGGAGAGACACGGGGAGAGACACGGGGAGAGACACGGGGAGAGACACGGGGAGACACGGGGGAGAGAGACACAGGGAGACACGGGGAGAGACACGGGGAGAGACACGGGGAGACACGGGGAGAGACACGGGGAGAGACACGGGGAGACACGGGGAAACACGGGGAGACACGGGGAGAGACACGGGGAGAGACACGGGGAGACACGGGGGAAACACGGGGAGACACGGGGAGAGAGACACAGGGAGACACGGGGAGAGACACGGAGAGACACGGGGTGAGACACGGGGTGAGACACGGGGAGAGACACGGGGAGAGACACGGGGAGACAGGGTGAGAGAGACAAAGAGACACGGGGTGAGACACGGGGAGACACGGGGAGACACGGGGAGACACGGGGAGAGACACGGTGAGACACGGGGAGAGACACGGGGTGAGACACGGGGAGAGACACGGGGTGAGACACGGGGAGACACGGGGAGACACGGGGAGAGACACGGGGTGAGACACGGGGTGAGACACGGGGTGAGACACGGGGTGAGACACGGGGAGACACGGGGAGACACGGGGAGAGACACGGGGTGAGACACGGGGAGAGACACGGGGTGAGACACGGGGAGAGACACGGGGAGACACGGGGTGAGACACGGGGTGAGACACGGGGTGAGACACGGGGAGAGACACGGGGAGAGACACGGGGTGAGACACGGGGAGACACGGGGGAGAGACACGGGGAGAGACACGGGGAGACACGGGGAGAGACACGGGGAGACACGGGGAGAGAGACATGGGGAGAGACACGGGGTGAGACACGGGGAGAGACACGGGGAGACAGGGTGAGAGAGACAGGGAGACACGGGGAGAGACACGGGGAGACACGGGGAGACACGGGGAGAGACACGGGGAGACACAGGGTGAGACACGGGGAGACACGGGGAGACACGGGGAGACAGGGTGAGAGAGACAGGGAGACACGGGGAGAGACACGGGGAGACACGGGGAGACACGGGGAGACACGGGGTGAGACACGGGGAGACACGGGGTGAGACACGGGGTGAGACACGGGGAGACACGGGGTGAGACACGGGGTGAGACACGGGGTGAGACACGGGGAGAGACACGGGGAGACACGGGGAGACACGGGGAGAGAGACAGGGAGACACGGGGGGAGACACGGGGAGACACGGGGTGAGACACGGGGAGACACGGGGAGACACGGGGAGAGAGACAGGGAGACACGGGGGGAGACACGGGGAGACACGGGGAGACACGGGGAGACACGGGGAGAGAGACACAGGGAGACAGGGTGAGAGAGACAGGGAGACACGGGGAGAGACACGGGGAGACAGGGTGAGAGAGACAGGGAGACACGGGGAGAGACACGGGGAGACACGGGGAGACACGGGGAGACAGGGTGAGAGAGACAGGGACAGGGAGACACGGGAGAGACACGGGGAGACACGGGGTGAGACACGGGGTGAGACACGGGGAGAGACACGGGGAGACACGGGGAGAGACACGGGGAGAGACACGGGGAGAGACACGGGGAGAGACACGGGGAGACACGGGGAGAGAGACACGGAGACACGGGGAGAGACACGGGGAGAGACACGGGGAGACACGGGGAAACACGGGGAGACACGGGGAGAGAGACACAGGGAGACACGGGGAGAGACACGGAGAGACACGGGGTGAGACACGGGGTGAGACACGGGGAGAGACACGGGGAGAGACACGGGGAGACAGGGTGAGAGAGACAGGGAGACACGGGGTGAGACACGGGGAGACACGGGGAGACACGGGGAGACACGGGGAGAGACACGGGGAGACACGGGGAGAGACACGGGGTGAGACACGGGGAGAGACACGGGGTGAGACACAGGGAGACACGGGGAGACACGGGGAGAGACACGGGGTGAGACACGGGGAGACAACACGGGGAGACACGGGGAGAGACACGGGGTGAGACACGGGGAGAGACACGGGGTGAGACACGGGGAGACACGGGGAGACACGGGAGAGACACGGGGTGAGACACGGGGTGAGACACGGGGTGAGACACGGGGTGAGACACGGGGTGAGACACGGGGAGACACGGGGAGACACGGGGAGAGACACGGGGTGAGACACGGGGAGAGACACGGGGTGAGACACGGGGAGAGACACGGGGAGACACGGGGTGAGACACGGGGTGAGACACGGGGTGAGACACGGGGAGAGACACGGGGAGACACGGGTGAGACACGGGGTGAGACACGGGGAGACACGGGGAGAGACACGGGGAGAGACACGGGGGAGACACGGGGAGAGACACGGGGAGACACGGGGAGAGAGACATGGGGAGAGACACGGGGTGAGACACGGGGTGAGACACGGGGTGAGACACGGGGTGAGACACGGGGAGACACGGGGAGAGACACGGGGAGACACGGGGAGACACGGGGAGAGAGACACAGGGAGACACGGGGTGAGACACGGGGAGACACGGGGAGAGACACGGGGATACACGGGGTGAGACATGGGGAGACACGGGGAGAGACACGGGGAGACACGGGGTGAGACACGGGGAGACACGGGGAGAGACACGGGGTGAGACACGGGGAGAGACACGGGGAGAGACACGGGG
>NW_027621624.1:15000-22529 GCF_964198595.1 Lampetra fluviatilis | reverse complement strand
CTCACCCACTCACTCACTCACTCACTCACCCACCCACCCACCCACTCACCCACCCACCCACTTACCCACCCACCCACTCACCCACCCACTCACCCACTCACCCACTCACCCACTCACTCACTCACCCACTCACTCACCCCCCCACTCACTCACTCACTCACTCTCCACCCTACCAGGATACCCTCCGAGCTCTCCGAGAACAGGAGCGAGAGGAGCGATCGTGGAGATCTCGCGAGACTTCCCGTCAGCTCACTCACCCACTCACCCACTCACTCACCCACTCACTCACCCCCCACTCACTCACTCACCCACTCACTCACCTACCTACCCACTCCACTCACCCACCCACTCACCCCACCCACTCACTCACCTACCTACCCACTCACCCACCCACTCACTCACTCACCCCACTCACTCAGTCACTCACTCACTCACTCACCCACTCACTCACCTACCTACCCACTCACTCACCCACCCACTCACCCACCCACTCACTCACCTACCTACCCACTCACCCACCCACTCACTCACTCACCCACTCACTCAGTCACTCACTCACTCACTCACCCACTCACTCACCTACCTACCCACTCACTCACCCCCCCACTCACTCACTCACTTTCCACCCTACCAGGATGCCCTCCGAGCCCTCCGAGAACAGGAGCGCGATGAGCGATCGTGGAGATCTCGCGAGACTTCCCGTCAGCTCACTCACCCACTCACCCACTCACTCACTCACTCTCCACCCTACCAGGATGCCCTCCGAGCCCTCCGAGAACAGGAGCGAGAGGAGCGATCGTGGAGATCTCGCGAGACTTCCCGTCAGCTGGAAGCTTCGCGTCGCGCGGCCGCTTTGATCGCAGCTCGCGACGCCCAACGCCGAGAGAGACGCCAGCAGAGAGAGTCGGAGGGAGCCCGAGAGAGAGAACACTTCGTGAGCATGGCCAGGTGGGTGGGTGAGTGGGTGGGTGGGTGAGTGGGTGGGTGGGTGGGTGAGTGAGTGAGTGGGTGGGTGGGTGGGTGAGTGGGTGAGGTGGGTGAGTGGGTGGGTGAGTGGGTGGGTGAGTGGGTGGGTGGGTGAGTGGGTGGGTGGGTGAGTGGGTGGGTGAGTGGGTGAGTGGGTGGGTGGGTGGGTGAGTGGGTGGGTGGGTGGGTGAGTGGGTGGGTGAGTGGGTGACAGAGAGACGCCAGCAGAGAGAGGCAGAGGGAGCCCGAGAGAGAGAACACTTCGTGAGCATGGCCAGGTGGGTGGGTGAGTGGGTGGGTGGGTGGGTGAGTGGGTGGGTGGGTGGGTGAGTGAGTGGGTGGGTGAGTGGGTGGGTGGGTGAGTGGGTGGGTGGGTGGGTGAGTGGGTGGGTGAGTGAGTGAGTGGGTGGGTGGGTGAGTGGGTGAGTGGAGTGGGGTGGGTGGGTGAGTGAGTGGGTGGGTGGGTGAGTGGGTGGGTGAGTGGGTGAGTGGGTGGGTGGTGAGTGAGTGGTGAGTGGTGAGTGGGTGGGTGAGTGAGGGTGGTGGGTGAGTGGGTGGGGTGAGTGGGTGGAGTGGGTGAGGTGGGTGAGTGGTGGGTGAGTGGTGTGGGTGAGTGGGTGGGTGGTGAGTGGGTGGTGGGTGATGTGGGTGGTGTGAGTGGGTGGGTGGGTGAGTGGGTGAGTGGGTGGGTGGTGAGTGGGGTGAGTGGGTGGTGGAGTGGGTGGTGTGTGGGTGGTGAGTGGGTGGGTGGGTGAGTGGTGTGGGTGAGTGGGTGAGTGGTGAGTGTGGGTGGAGTGGGTGGGTGGTGTGGTGTGGGTGAGTGGTGGGTGGGTGGTGGGGTGGGTGGGTGGTGGGGGTGGTGAGTGGGTGGGTGGGGTGGGTGGGTGGGTGGTGGTGTGGTGGGTGGGTGAGTGGGTGAGTGGGTGGTGGGGTGTGGTGTGGTGGGTGGTGTGGGTGGTGGGGGGTGTGTGGGTGGGTGGTGTGGGTGTGGTGGTGTGGGTGGGTGTGGTGGTGGGTGGGTGGGTGGGTGGGTGGGGGTGGGTGGGTGGTGGTGGGGTGTGGTGGGTGGGTGGGTGGTGGTGTGGTGGGTGGGTGGGGTGGTGGGTGGGTGGGTGGGTGGTGTGGGTGGGTGGTGGGGTGGGTGGGTGGGTGGGTGGGGGGTGGGTGGTGGGGGGTGGGTGGGTGGGTGGGTGTGGGTGGGGGGGTGGGTGGGTGGGTGGGTGGGTGGTGTTGGTGGGTGGGTGTGGGGTGGGTGGTGGGGGTGGGTGGGTGGGTGGGTGGTGGTGGGTGGGGTGGGGGTGGGTGGTGTGGGTGGGTGGGTGGGGGTGGTGGGTGGGTGGGTGGGTGGGTGTGGTGTGGGTGGTGGGTGGGTGGGTGTGGTGGGGTGGGTGGGTGGGTGGGTGGGTGGTGTGGTGGGTGGGGGTGGGTGGGTGGGTGGTGGTGGTGGGTGGTGGGTGGGGGTGGTGGTGAGTGGTGGGGTGGGTGGGTGGTGTGGGTGGTGTGGTGGGGTGGGTGGGTGGGTGGGTGGGTGGTGGTGGGGTGGTGGGTGGGTGGGTGGTGGGTGGGGTGGGTGGGTGGGTGGGGTGGGTGGGGGGGTGGGTGGTGTGGGTGGAGTGGGTGGTGGGGGTGGTGGTGGGGGTGGGTGTGGGTGGGTGGGTGGGTGGTGGTGGGTGGGTGGGTGGGGTGTGTGGGGTGGGGTGGTGTGGGGGTGGGGGTGGGGTGGTGTGTGGTGTGGGTGGGTGTGGGTGGTGGTGGTGGGTGGGTGGTGGGTGAGTGGAGTGGGAGATAGAAGTGAGGAGTGAGTGAGTGAGAGGTGAGAGTGAGTGAGCTGAGGAGGATAGGGGTGAGAGTGAGTGGAGAGAGATGAGGAGAGTGAGTAGTGTTCAGGGGTATAGGGAATGCTGGAGAGAGAGACGTGTCTCTCTCTGTGTCTCTCTCCCGTGTCTCTCTCCTCCCCGTGTCTCTCCTCTCTCCCGTGTCTCTCGTCTCCGTGTCACAGGGCCAGCAGAGGCTGGAGCACGGCATGGATCAGCAGAGATCTGCAGGAGAGAAGAGAGATCTTTCACGTGTCTCTCTCACGTGTCTCTCTCTCGTGTCTAGTGTCTCTCTCCGTGTCTCTGTGTCTCACAGAGGCCAGCAGAGAGGCTGAGAGCACGGCAGAGGTGGAGAGAGGAAAGTGATATGAGGTGTATAGTAGTGATATTGAGAAAGTGTTCTTTTAGAGTAGAGATAGTGGTCTGAGATAATGGTCAGAGGAGAGAGAGATAAGGAGAGTTAGGGAGAGAGGGAGAGATATATATGTTTGAGTTATAGATCTGCGAGAGATGACAGAGAACGATGAGATAGCTGAGTCAACAGATTATGTTGAAGAGTATAGGCGGCTGGAGGAGCGGAGAGCTCATCTACACAGGTGAGGGTGGCAGTGTGTCTCTGTGTCTGGTGTGTGTGTGTCTGTGTGTGTGTGTGTGTGTGTCTGTGTGTGTGTCTGTGTGTCTCTAGTGTTCTGCTGTGTGTCTGTGTGTGTGTGTGTGTCTGTGGTGTGTGTCTGTGTCTGTGTGTGTCTCTGTGTCTCTGTGTGTGTCTGTGTGTGTGTCTGTGTGTGTGTCTGTGTGTGTCTCTGTGTGTGTCTGTGTGTGTCTCTGTGTGTGTCTCTGTGTGTGTCTGTGTGTGTGTCTGTGCGTGTGTCTCTGCGTGTGTCTCTGTGTGTGTGTCTGTGTGTGTGTCTGTGTGTGTCTCTGTGTCTGTGTGTCTGTGTGTGTGTCTCTGTGTCTCGTGTGTCTGTGTGTGTGTCTGTGTTGTGTGTGTGTCTGTGTGTGTGTGTGTGTCTGTGTGTGTCTGTGTGTGTGTGTCTGTGTGTTTCTGTGTGTGTGTGTGTCTGTGTGTGTGTCTCTCCGTGTCTCTCTGTGTCTCTGTGTCCCGTGTCTCTCCCCGTGTCTCTCTCCCCGTGTGTCTCTCCCGTGTCTCTCTCTCACCGTGTCTCTGTGTCTCTGTGTCTCCGTGTCTCTCTGTGTCTCTGTGTCCCCGTGTCTCTCTCTCACCGTGTCTCTGTGTCTCCGTGTCTCTCACCGTGTCTCTCTGCGTCTCTGTGTCCCCGTGTCTCTCTCTCACCGTGTCTCTGTGTCTCTGTGTCCCCGTGTCTCTCTCTCACCGTGTCTCTGTGTCTCTCTCCCCGTGTCTCTCCCCGTGTCTCTGTGTCTCAGGCCGAGGAGATGCGCGCTGACTCTGAGGCTCGTCTGGCGAGAATCCGAAAACTTCAGCAGAAGAAGATTCAGGAGATGAGGTCAGACACAGACACAGAGACACAGAGAGAGAGAGAGACACAGAGACAGACACAGAGACACAGAGAGAGACACAGAGAGAGACACAGAGAGACACGGAGATACAGAGAGACACAGAGACACAGAGACACAGACACAGAGAGAGACACAGACAGAGAGACACAGAGAGACAGAGAGACACAGAGACACACACAGACACAGAGACAGATACGGTAATATAGGATAGTAGTGTATAGTAGTGTACAGGCCCTGGCAAGGATTATTCAACAATCGCCTTGCCGGGCTCGCTGGGGAGAGGCTTGCGGAGCCCCAATGCGGTTTCAGGAAAGGGTGGTCCTGCACAGATCCCATAGTTTCTGTCCGTCTGCTACAGCAGAGGTGTAGGGAATTCCAACAAGACCTACATCTCTGCTTTATTGACCTGGTCAAGGCCTACGATACCATCAGTAGGCCTGGGCTCTGGGTTGTTCTTCGTGCTTTCGGAGTCCCTGACCCTCTGCTCACGATCATTAAGGACCTTCGTGATGGTGTAGTGTGTGGTTGTGGTTGTTGTTGTGTGTGGATGTGGTTTTTGTTGTGTGTAGTGTGTGGTCCTGGCAAGGATTATTCAACAATCGCCTTGCCAGGCATGCTGAGGAGAGGCTTGCGGAGCCCCAATGCGGTTTCAGGAAAGGGCGGTCCTGCACAGATGCCATATTTTCTGTCCGTCTGCTACAGCAGAGGTGTAGGGAATTCCAACAAGACCTACATCTCTGCTTTATTGACCTGGTCAAGGCCTATGATACCATCAGTAGGCCTGGGCTCTGGGTTGTTCTTCGTGCTTTCGGAGTCCCTGACCCTCTGCTCACGATCATTAAGGACCTTCGTGATGGTGTAGTGTGTGGTTGTGGTTGTTGTTGTGTGTGGATGTGGTTTTTGTTGTGTGTAGTGTGTGGTCCTGGCAAGGATTATTCAACATCGCCTTGCCGGGCACGCTGAGGAGAGGCTTGCGGAGCCCCAATGCGGTTTCAGGAAAGGGCGGTCCTGCACAGATGCCATGTTTTCTGTCCGTCTGCTCCAGCAGAGGTGTAGGGAATTCCAACAAGACCTACATCTCTGCTTTATTGACCTGGTCAAGGCCTATGATACCATCAGTGGGCCTGGGCTCTGGGTTGTTCTTCGTGCTTTCGGAGTCCCTGACCCTCTGCTCACGATCATTAAGGACCTTCATGATGGTGAGCGGGCCCCGGGTAAAACTACGTGGCCGGGAGTCGGAGCCATTCCCTGTACACCTTGGGGTGCGACAGGGATGTCCTCTGGCTCTGCCTTAGTTGATCCATCCTGGGTTTAACCAGGCTGGGTTGTGTGAGGAGCTCACAAGTCCTTGAAAGATCTGGGCACAGTCCCATCGGTGAGCTCCTCCGGCAGGCAAGGCTGCGTTGGCTGGGTCATGTAGCCCGCATGCCCAGCCACCGCATGCCTAAACAGCTTTTGTTCGGCCGGATCGAGGGGGCTAAACGGGCGCGGCACGGGCTAGAGAAGAGATGGAGTGATGTGGCACAGGAGGACGTGGAGCTGAGTGGACTTGCCGATGACTGGTACCAGCGGTGTCAAGATCGGCCTCAGTGGAGGAGGCTCGTGAAGGACGCTACTGGGCAGTTGGAGGCAGTCGCCCTCCAACAACAACGGAGGGCGGAGGAGCGACGCTCACAACAACGAGCGGAGCGCCGGGTGGCTAAAGCACAGCAAGTTGGCACAGTAGGGGGCACAGGTGGTGCATCAGCCAGTCATCTCGGTCATCTCGGTCAGTCGACCCGTGGCACCTGCTGGGTCTGCCCCGTGACCTCCTCCTCATGCACCTAGCCTGGCACAGCAGTACAACCCATGGCACCTGCTGGGTCTGCCCCGTGACCTCCTCCTCCTGCACCTAGCCTGGCACAGCAGTCGACCCGTGGCACCTGCAGGGTCTGCCCCGTGACCTCCTCCTCATGCACCTAGCCTGGCACAGCAGTCAACCCGTGGCACCTGCTGGGTCTGCCCCGTGACCTCCTCCTCATGCACCTAGCCTGGCACAGCAGTACAACCCATGGCACCTGCTGGGTCTGTCCCGTGACCTCCTCCTCATGCACCTAGCCTGGCACAGCAGTCAACCCATGGCACCGGCTGGGTCTGCCCCGTGACCTCCTCCTCATGCACCTAGCCTGGCACAGCAGTACAACCCATGGCACCTGCTGGGTCTGTCCCGTGACCTCCTCCTCATGCACCTAGCCTGGCACAGCAGTCAACCCATGGCACCGGCTGGGTCTGCCCCGTGACCTCCTCCTCATGCACCTAGCCTGGCACAGCAGTACAACCCATGGCACCTGCTGGGTCTGTCCCGTGACCTCCTCCTCATGCACCTAGCCTGGCACAGCAGTCAACCCATGGCACCGGCTGGGTCTGCCCCGTGACCTCCTCCTCATGCACCTAGCCTGGCACAGCAGTACAACCCATGGCACCTGCTGGGTCTGTCCCGTGACCTCCTCCTCATGCACCTAGCCTGGCACAGCAGTCAACCCATGGCACCGGCTGGGTCTGCCCCGTGACCTCCTCCTCATGCACCTAGCCTGGCACAGCAGTACAACCCATGGCACCTGCTGGGTCTGTCCCGTGACCTCCTCCTCATGCACCTAGCCTGGCACAGCAGTCAACCCATGGCACCGGCTGGGTCTGCCCCGTGACCTCCTCCTCATGCACCTAGCCTGGCACAGCAGTCGACCCGTGGCACCTGCTGGGTCTGTCCCGTGACCTCCTGCCAGCGGGCGTTCGACACTTCACGTGGCAGCCTCAAGGTGCACATGGCCTGGCACAAGCGTCGTGGTGACGTCACCGCCACTTAGTGGCGAATGGCGGTTGTTGTTGTTGTGTGTGTCACTGTGTGTGTGTCACTGTGTGTGTCACTGTGTGTGTCACTGTGTGTGTGTGTGTCACTGTGTGTGTGTCACTGTGTGTGTCACTGTGTGTGTGTGTGTCACTGTGTGTGTGTGTCACTGTGTGTGTCACTGTGTGTGTCTCACTGTGTGTGTGTGTCACTGTGTGTGTCACTGTGTGTGTCACTGTGTGTGTCACTGTGTGTGTGTGTGTCACTGTGTGTGTGTGTGTGTCACTGTGTGTGTCACTGTGTGTGTGTGTCACTGTGTGTGTCACTGTGTGTGTCACTGTGTGTGTGTGTGTGTGTGTCACTGTGTGTGTGTGTGTGTCACTGTGTGTGTCACTGTGTGTGTCTCTGTGTGTGTCTCACTGTGTGTGTGTGTCACTGTGTGTGTC